>NW_021620675.1:1828070-1860587 GCF_004785775.1 Grammomys surdaster
TTTATTTTTAAGTTTTGTGAGTTACTTTTTTTTTTTTTTTATTTTGAAAATGTACTGTTAAGCCGGGCAGTGGTGGCGCACGCCTTTAATCCCAGCACTTGGGAGGCAGAGGCAGGCGGATTTCTGAGTTCAAGAGTTCGAGGCCAGCCTGGTCTACAGAGTGACTTCCAGGACAGCCAGGGCTACACAGAGAAACCCTGTCTTGAAAAACAAAAACCAAAAATCTTTAAAAAAAAAGAAAAGAAAAAGTAAAAGCAAACATTCATGGTTCTTCTCACCCTGCCCGGACTGTAAAGCTTTCTAGTTAATCACCCTACTCTTGTGGCTTGTGCACTCTTTTGTCTATCTCTCTTGGCTCGCTCTTTTCCCACACTCTCTTTGTCTTCCTCTCTCTCTCCTCTCATGGCCAAATCCAGTCTGCTGGCTGTGTACAGTTTACTACTCTCTTTGCTCAGGACTCTTCTAGATGCCTCTGGCTGTGTTCTTCCTCATCGGATTCTTTTAAAATTAGTTTTCAGCCAGGGCTACACAGAGAAACCCTGTCTCGAAAAACCAAAAAAAAAAAAAAAAAAAATTAGTTTTCATCTAAGCCTTGGTGGTGCACACCTTTAACACCAGCATTCGGAAGGCAGAGGTAGGGTAGGCCTCTGTGAGTTTAAAGAAAATCTGGTCTACACAGCGAGTTCCAGGCCAGCCAGGGCTACACAGTGAAACTCTCTGTCCATGAGATTGGGCAGTAGACAAGGTTGGGGGGCATTTTCTTAGTGACTGATGGGGGAGAGCCCAGCCCAATGTGTGTGGTACTAGCCTGGGCTGGTGGTCCTAGGTTCTATAGGAAAGCCTGCTGAGTAAGCCATGAGGAGCAAGCCAGTAAGCAGCCTCCTCCATGGTGTCTGCTTCAGCTCCTGCTCCAGGATCCAGCCATAGCTGCTTTGATGATGAACAGTCCTGTGGAAGTAATAAGTAAAACAAACCCTTGGCTCCCTAAGTTTGCACTCAGTCATGGTGTTTATTACAAGAAACTAAGACAAAAGGGAGACACGTGACCTGTGTGTACCCACAAAGACCCAAGAGGATGAACGTCCGTGCCCCTGTGAAAGAAGGCTGTTCATGGGGCTGGATTTGCTTTGAGGCTGAGTTTTCCATAAGGAGCCCATGCAGCCCTCATTTGACTGAGGGGAAAACCAAGAAAATTGCAGCTGCTGATTGGTGGTTTTCGATAGTTTTATTACATCTTCATTTAGGTACTTATTTTTGCATGAGTGTGTATGAGTGTGTGAGTGTGTGTGTGTGTGTGTGAGTATGGTGTGTGTGTGTGTGTGTGAGTATGGTGTGTGTGTGTGTGAGTGTGGTGTGTGTGTGTGAGTGTGTGTGTGAGTGTGGTGTGAGTGTGGTGTGTGGTGTGTGTGTGTGTGTGTGTGTGTATAGCTTATGGCAGCCTGTTTTCTCCTTTCACCTCATGGGTTCTAAGACCTGGCCCTGGACATCCTTGAGTCCACATGAGTATCTTGGAACCCTTTGCTTCCATGTGCTCCAGAAACAGCAAGAATCCTTAAGGCTCTGTGCTCTGGGAAACACAGCAGCTGGGAGGAACTTGAGGCATTGCTGACTGTCACATCTCTCAAGAGGCTGTGTAAATGCTGTTTCCTCAAGGAGCCATCCTCAAGGTCCTCAGGTCAGAGTGTTCTAGAGTCCTCTCAATTTCCTCACACAGTAACTGTAACTGTTGAACAGCGTCTTCCTCTCTGGCTCCTGGAGAGCAAAGACTGTTATAGGAGTAATCCGCCTTCCCAGAGAGGAATCGCTCAGTCCACGAAAAGACTAATAAAGGAAGAAACTCTACTGCATCTAGCTGTGGCTAATGCTCAAAGAGGAGCTGTGAACAATTTATAGAAGAGTCTGGAAGTCTGCGCACTTGGGCAGGTGGGAGACACTCACACAGCAAAGATATTGCCAGGATTATTAAGTACACCAGTGTTGTTCTTTTGAATAGTGGTTACCCAAGTCCATCTTGCCCAGTCAGAATTATGCTTCCCTGATAAGAGCAGAGGGGAGTTAGGGGCAGGCAGGGCTTGAGGATGGTGGTGACCATGCAGGGCCTCTTGAGCTGTCCTGCAGAGGCTTGCTCTCTGATGGGATGGGGCTAATGGTCAGTTGTAAGTCAGCATCCTCTTGTTGTTATGGGAATGGAGCCTAATTGGAGGTCAATCACCACTTATCAATGGTGCGTAAACATTAGCAGAAACTTTCTCAGCAACCCTAAACTTCAGTCATGGCAGAAATTTTTTAAATACACTTTCTAATCAGCCTGCTTAGTCAATACTTTTATCTAGCCATCGGGGACTCAGCCTTCCTTTAGCTAAATTCTACTTTGTATCACTTAGTATTTCCTAAGAGAATGTATTAGTAAATCATTTAGAGCATCGATTTTGCTACTCTACTTGTCCCCCGACCCCCGAGTCTAGACTAGTGTAATGTCCTAGCATCTCTCCCAGTGTCAGGCTCCTGAATCAAAAGGTGATCCGTAAGTGGGCATGGAGGTGCACATTCTGTAATCCTAGCATCTGAGAAGCAGAAGCTAGAAAGCTAACAGTTCGAGGCCAGCCTGCGCTACAACGTGAAATCCTTTCAAAAATATTAAGAATGAAAACTAGCCCGTGTATTGCCACAAGACAGTAATCCTAGGACTCAGTCAAACAAAGGCAAGGAGGATTGGAAGTTCAAGGCCAGCCTCTTCTCCAGGGCGTCTTTAAAACTAGCCTGAGCTACATGAGAACTTCTCTCAACAAACAAACAATAAAGCAGGTAGGGACGGGAACATGGGCAGAAATCAGCAGAATTATGAGTCTTTCCCCACAGTTCACTAGGTGTGGGAGAGAGGCTGGGGGATTAGATCAATCCAAAAGTCAGGGCTCGTGACCTGGCTGCTCTTTGTTCTTAGACGAAGCACACTGAAGCAGTGTAGGGTGTTTTTCTTTCCAGTAAATGAACTCTTTCAGAGCTCAATGGCTTGCCTTTTGGTTCTAGACTATTCCTGAAGACTATTCCTAGGTTTCAGCATCCATCCTAGAAATGCTCCTAACTGATGAGTTGCCAGTAGTTAGGATTAAACAACAGCTTGAAGGGAGTCTGTGAATTTCCTAGAAAGTAAAATGTGTGTGCGTTTATGTATATGTATGTATATATATATGTATGTGTGTATGTGTGTATATGTATGCTTGTATGTGTGTATATGTATGTATGTTTGTGTATGTGTGTATATATGTGTGTATGTGTATATGTGCATATATATGTGTGTATGTATGTATGTGTGTATGTATGTGAATATATATATATATATATATATATATATATATATATACATATGTATATGTGTGTGTGTGTGTGTGTGTGTGTGTGTGTGTGTGTGCATGTGCCCTTCCCCAGCCTTGAGAAGGCCTGAGAGACCTTGTTTACCACAACAGACCAAATAATAGGACCTAGGTAGAACTAGCCACCATGGCCGCATGTCAATAGACACCTAGGTGGAGTCACCCACCTTGGCTGCCCGTACATCCTGCTACAGGAACTGCAAAGAAGAACTGCCCCTGGGCTTGCCTTTGAGACATCTTCGGCCATCACCCGTGACCAAGAATGGATTATCTCACCCAACTCTCCCGGCTGAAACTAGAAAGGGTTCAGGCGGGGTCTTCCCCTTTAAATTGAAAGCTGAACATTAAAGCATTGAGCCTTGATCAGAGAACTTTGTCTTGGCTTCATCTTTTCTTTCTGTCTGTCTTCCTTTCGTTCCCAGCCCTCTTTTCAGGTGAACCCATTTGACTTGTGGCCGCTGGCCAGCTACATGTGCATATGTATGTGTTTATATGTGTGTGTGTGTGTATGTATGTATGTACGTATGCATGCATACATGCATGTATATATGTGATCTGAGGGGTCTGTGATCCAGGAATATGGGCCCACTAATTTGAGGTTAGACTCACTGGATCCGGGCTTTACTGATGAGCAGAAACATCCTGGCTTATCCATAAGCCAGAGTGTGACACAGGCAGAGGGGAAAACTTCAGGCCCAGAGGTTTGGGCTGTGCCACCTTGAGGAAATTACTCAACTCCTTGGGTGTTTATCTTCTTGAGAGGTTTATAACAGTAACTGATAACATGTAAAGTTTACTTTGCAAGGTACTTATGAATAACAGTGAGGAACCAGAGTCGACATTCATACACAAAGAGGGTTTTCCCCTTGAGAGACAGAAGAAAAAAAAGAGAGAAAGAGATGGGGTCTTGATTTGCAATCACACTCAGCATCACTTATCTTTAGTTAATACTTCTTATTATTGGGACTGAAGAGATGGCTCAGTGGTAAAGAGCACTGACTGCTCTTCCTAGAGGTCATGAGTTCAATTCCCAGCATCTGCATAGTGACTCACAACAGTTTAGTTTCATGGGAGTTGACATACTCTTTTGGTGTGCCGACGTACATGCAGACAAAACACCATATATATAAAATACATAAGTAAATATTTAAAATTTCATAATTATTGTTGCTGGGTTTTGATTATTCTCTCATTTCCTCATCTTTAAACAAACAGTTTTTTAGTTGTGTTAACAATCAGACATCTCCACCACCTGCCCCAGGGACCCAGCGACAATAGGATACAGCATCACTAGCTGCCTAGATACAACACATTACCCCGGTCACCTGAATGGCAAATCTTCGTCCTGCGTGTGTGCTGCATCGCCTTCTAAAAGGCCTGACTCTTCTCTCCCACTATAGTTTCCCCTCCACCCTGGACCAGAGGGCTGACTGACGGGCCTCTGTGAAACAATGATGTTGGCATAAATACTTCCCTAGATCCGAGGGAGTAGCTGTTAAATGTCCACCGGGTGGTGGTGGCGCACGCCTTTAATGCCTGCACTTGGGAGGCAGAGGCAGGCGGATTTCTGAGTTCGAGGCCAGCCTGGTCTACTGAGTGAGTTCTAGGACAGCCAGGGCTACACAGAGAAACCCTGTCTCGAAAAACCAAAAAAAAAAAAAACAAAAACAAAAAATGTCCAGCGCCTATCTGGTTTCTTGGAAATGGAGGAGCTCCCAGCCACAGTTTTTAAATCTATGGTTGGCCCTTTTCACCAAACTGACCTTTTCCCTTGGGTGAGGCTTCAGGTTTTTTTTCAGCATGGTTTTTTTCTCTCTCTTGTAAATCCTAGTAGTAGGTAGACCTGTCTGTTTGGGTTTTTAGCCCTAGCTCCTGCCCAGCACTGTGATGACACGCTGGATAGCTTGTGCCTTCTGATTTTAGTCCTTCCTATGTCTTTGGGACACCTTGGGCTCAGGCCTGACTCCTCTCCTCCCCATGGAAACAGTGTCTTCGACTGTACCTCCAAGATCCCCCCCTTTTAGAGATGTCTTCTGGAGAACCTTAGGACCACACTTAGGACCTGACTTAAAGGCTTCTAACTTTCTAGGCCTTTGCAGACGAACTTGGCTATTGCCTGACCCCAAGCAGCCTCTCTCCTCCTTCTCCTAGCCACCCAACCTACTGCTTCCAACACATCATTTCCTTTGCCAGCCTCCCAGATGGACCCCCAAGTCTAGGATGTCCAAACCACTCAGTTGCTATACACCATTCCCCATTATCATCCAATTACAGGACCCTACCTGGCATACCACCCAAGCTCAGTACCCACTCTCTCTCCAGAGTTTCTGGAACTTAAGCCTATCATCTCAGACATCCTAAGAAAAAAAACCTACTTTGTCCCTCATCTTCCTCCTTTAACACCCCTATTGTTAAAGGAAACCCTGCTATGGAGGTCACAGTCTACCATGACCAGACAGCTCCCTGATGTTGGGACAAAAGAGAGGACTCTCTTTTTCAGTGGGGCTTCCTCTTCTCTGCCTGACCTTATCTGGGGAGCCCAATCCCCACATACTCTAGAGGTATGCCATATACTCCCTGGTGAAATCACAGGTTCAGCTTCCTCCTACCCCATAAGAATCTGCTCAGCAGACACCTGGAATGCCTCTCCATGCAAATGAGACATTCCCAGGACCTTAAGTCTCAGCCAATGCACACTCACCTAAAAGCCCCTCCTACTCTCCAAAGTTTATATAGTCCTCCTTCACCCTGAATAAAAGGTATGCACAAGCCGTTTCACCAACTGTCATCTAAGAGAGCTGTGTCACTGAATACTGTCTGTAACATTAAAACCCTTGGAGAAGACCACACACACACACACACTGTCATTCACAAGCAAGCCAAGAGCCAGCTGACCCACCCGTTCAAGACTCTGCTCCATCCTTTCCTTTTTTTTGTTTTTGTTTTTGTTTTTTTGAGACAGGGTTTCTCTGTGTAGCCCTGGCTGTCCTAGAACTCACTCGGTAGACCAGGCTAGCCTCGAACTCAGAAATCCGCCTGCCTCTGCCTCCCAAGTGCTGGGATTAAAGGCGTGCGCCACCACCGCCTGGCCATAAATAATTTTTTACACAAACAAAAACCAAAAAGCCCAACGGAACTTACCACCTGGCTCAAGATCTCCAGCTCATCAATTTCATCAGTTCTGCAGTGGTCCGTCTCTACCCTGTCAGAACAAGCCCCTATACACTCCTTTTCCACTATCTCCTCAGGGACCTCCCATTTCTCAGTCCTGGACCACAAAGATACCTTTCTCTCTATCCCCCTGGATACCCAGCCACAAAACATTTTTCCTTTCACTTTGACTGATCTTGACATCCACCTCTCTACTCAGCTCACCAGGACTGTACTACCCAAGGGGTTCTGGGATAGTCTACACCTATTTAGCTAAGTCCTGGCCTCTGATCTACTTTTTCTCTCTCCCCAAATCTACACTCATAAGTATGAAGATGCCATTGTCCTCTGCAGCCCATTCTTACAAATTAGTCAAACTAGCACATCTGCTCTTCTGAATTTCTTATCCAGCTAGGGCTTCAGAGTGTCACCATCTAACGTCTAATTGTCCACACCTCAGGTCACTTACTTGGGACTAACAATCACTCCAACCCCCAAAGCCGTTACCTTGGATACAAAGCACCTAATCCTTCAACCCCAGCCTTATACCTCCTAGACCTAACCTGCCCCTTCTCCTTTATGTAACAAAGAGGGGGAGAGATATGTCCTCAGGATCCTAGGCCACCAACATGGACGCTCTTTTGCACCTGTGGCACACATGTCAACAAAATTAGACCCGACCGCCCAGGAACAGGCACCCTGCATGTATGCTTTAGTCGCTGCCTAACTCCTCATTCATGAATCCAAAAAACTAACTTTTGGGTCACCTACCACTATTTTCTCATCCCACAACCTGTCCCACCTCTAACACATAAAGACCTACAAACTCCACCTCCCTCCAGGGTTCTTTCTCCGAGCAGGACTAGTAGAAGACTCTACACTTACTTTCCAATCCTGCCCACCTCTCAACATCTCAAATCTTCTTCCTGACCAAACAGACCACTCCCATCTCTTTCTTGCATAGAAACCTTAGGGGAATTACTGCCTCACTCCTCACATATGCACACTGCCTCAGACAATCTACACCTGGTACACAGACAGCAGCTCCTTTGTACATGAGGGGGTCCAAAAAGCTGGCTATGCCATAGCGTCAGATACTGAGGTGGCTGAGGCACAGGTCCCCTCTGCCCACACCACCAAACAGCAGGCTGAACTACTAGCTCTCACTCATGCCTTTCAATTACCACGAGGACAATTCTTAAACATCTACACAGATTCCAAATATGCCTTTCATGTCTTCCTACATACCAACCGGATCAGGACCTTGCTCCCTTAAGTTTCAGAGGAAGCCGAGATCAACTATCTTGTCTTCTGTCTCAGAAGAATGAGGCTTCACTCTGGCAGCCATGCTCAACTCTCCTGGAGTAGACATGGATGTTTCCTCCTTTTTCTCCTTTGCTTCTCTCCAGGGTAACTCTTACATATGGAGATTTGAGGTTCAAGAAACCCTCATTTATTACAGAGAGTACCTTCAAATAGGATGGGGAAATGTTCTCCATAGCAGGCTGTCAGGAGCCAGTCAATACTCCTTTCTCCCTATATCCACCCTACCTCCTTCATTTAATGACATTTTTTGTCTGCTTCCTCTTTGACCAGACAGAAACATGTTATAAAGAGTGGCCAGGTGGCTGGAGAGATGGCTCAGAGTTTAAGAGCACTGACCAGAGGTCTTGAGTTCAATTCCCAGCAACTACATGGTGGCTCACAACCATCTGTCATGAAATCCAATGCCTTTCTCTGGTGTGTCTACAGTGTACTTACATAAAACAAAACAATAAATCTTTTTTAAAAATATTTGAGCCGGCAGTGGTGGCACACACCTTTAATCCCAGCACTTGGGAGGCAGAGGCAGGTGGATTTCCAAGTTTGAGGCCAGCCTGGTCTACAGAGTGAGTTCCAGGACAGCCAGGGCTACACAGAGAAACCCTGTCTCAAAAAAAACAAAAACAAAAACAAAAAACAACAACAACAAAAAATTGAGACTAGAGCAGTGGCTAAGTGGTTAAGAGCACTGGCTGCTCTTGCAAAGGACATAGGATTTCATTCCAGGCACCCATATCATTACTAACAAATGTCTGTAACTCCTGTTCCACGGGACTTAATGCCTTCTTCTGACCTCCAAGTAGGCGTATGTTGTATATAACCACACATTCAGGCAAAACACCCATACAGGCGTGGTAGCATGTGCTTGTAATCTTGACACTTGGGAGTCTGAGGTAGAGGGGATTGCTATAAATTTAAGGCCGACCAGGGCTACATAGCAATATTCCTGTCTGCATAAAACAAAAGAGGGTGATACTAGCAAATACTTCATGGTTGTCCTGGGGTTTCCCTGAGGGCCTGGGTGGGTGACTCACATTCCCAGAGAGCAGGCTAGTTACCATCACTGCAAGACAGGACCTTTCAGTCAGGTTCTCACCCCCTTCTGTCTTCTGGAAACTTCTCAGCTTACGAAGCGTCTTCTCACAGATGTGTCTCTCACTGCAGCCCACAGGCTGAAGAACTGAGCCACAGAGAGAGGAAGTGACTAAACCCAGGGCCCTCTCCTTCCCCTCCGTCATCATTCCCTGACAAGAACTCCCTGTTCTCCTTTCTACAGAAATTCCACTTTAGGGTCACAAAGCCCTTAGGGTCCTGAAATGTGCTGTCACGTGGACATCCTACTGTCTACCCACCATAGTCCTGCCCTTCATTTGCTTATTTATACTTTTAAATTATTTTAACTTACATGTATGGGTATTTTGCCTGCATGTATGACTGCGCACTGAATCTATGTTTGTGCCTGAGGAAGACAGTATCTGATACCCTAGGACTGGAGTGGACTGCTCTGTGGGTGCTGAGAATTGAACCTGTATCCTCAGAAGAGCAGACATAGGTTTCTTGACAGCTGAGCCATCTCTCCAGACCTTCTGTTTTTGTTTTCTGAGCTAGGGACCCATGTAGCTCAGGCTATGTAGCTGAGGATAACCTTGAACTAATAATCTTTTTATACTACATATTCTGATCACCGTTTCCCCTCCCCCAACTCTTCCAGAGCCTTTTCACCTCCCCCACCACCACCACCTTCATACTTGCTTTCTCTTTCTCTTTCGAAAAACCAACAGGCAAACAAAAAAGCCAAACAAACCAGAGAAAAAAATTTTAAATACAAAACCAAAAACCAAAAACCAAAGAAAAAGCACAAGGGGCAAAGCAACAACAACAACAACCATAAAAGCAGAAAACAATACACAAGCAGTAAGGGGGGGAGGGAAAGCCCAAACAAAGCAATATGAGACAGACCAAATTCTACAAAAATACACTGAGTTTGTTTTGTGTGGGCCATCTGTTGCTGGGCATAGGGCCTTCCCATAAGTGTGGTTAATATACCCAGTAAGACTATATTGGAAAAAACTAATGTTTCCTTCGCAAGTGTATGTTGCTTGGAGACTTCCCTGGTTAGGGATGGGAGCCCGTGTCCACTTCCCCCTGTATCAGTGGCTTCTCCTCCCTCTTGCATCCTCTTGCATCATGCTAGCCTGTGCATGCTGCCATAGACTGTGAGTTCACATGTGTGTCAGCCATGCTGTGTCTGGAACACACTGTTTCCTTGGTGTCATCTCTCCCCGCCTCCTCTTACAGTCTTTCCTCTTCTTCTTCCTTCCTCTTCCTCATGGTTTCTTGAGCCCTGAGAAGGAAGGTTTGATGAAGACATCCCTTTTAGGACTGATGGCAGTTTTAGGGACAGGGTTTCTCTATGATGCTCTGGCTGTCCTGGAACTTAATATGTAGCCCAGCCTGGCCTCAAACCTAAGATTCTCTTGCCTCAGCCTGGGTTTCAGGTATGCCATCACACCAGCACTTTCTCTCCTCCCCCACCCCCACCTTTCCCTGTGTCTGTTGCTCTCTAAATTATGAAACTGTAAGATATTTTAGCATGGTGGGTTGTTGTAAACATTTTTAATCCCAATCTGGGATTTCTACCCTGCCTTTGATCATTCAGTTCCCGAATAAAATGCACACAACCTTTATATCTATAATAAGCCTTAAACAGCACAAGAGTTGGTCAGATATCTATTCTCTGTTATTAGAATCTACTTTTTATCACTATACCCCGAGTTATTTACTTATTTTATTTATTTGGGTTGTTTTTAACTCCAATTGGCCAGCCCTCAGGGCCATGGTTTTTTGACCCCCTAACCCATGGCATCTAAGTCAGTGTGTCTTTTATCAAAGGTGGGGTAGAAGCACCAAATTGAGATTAAAAATTTCTACGACAGTGGGCCTTGTCTGCAATTCTAGCCTTTTGCAGGGAGGTGGATAGAGGCCTTGAGGATCAGGAGTTCAAGGCCAGTCTCAGCTACATGAGACCCTGGTTAAAAAAAAAATAACAGGGCAGAGAGTATCATGAGACACTTTAGGAATCAGTGCATCACCTTTGCACGGACCATTCAAATCTCTGTGTGACTGGTTGTGATTTTACTACATGGACTTGTTATGGAGTTTGTGACACCTGGGGAAAAAACAATAGACCCAATCCAATTATAATTAAAAGATTTATTGGTTACCTGCTAGCAAGATGAACAGTTTGAGGTTGCCATGTAGAATGGATATGGGGAAGGGCTTTTTTGTTTAGTAAAGCAACTTTTTATTGATTTATTATTTATTCTTATTTTAAGTACATTGATGTTTTGCTACATGTATGTCTACGTGAGGGTGTAATACATGTATGTCTGCGTGAGGGTGTAATACATGTATGTCTGCGTGAGGGTGTAATACATGTATGTCTGCGTGAGGGTGTAATACATGTATGTCTGCGGGAGGGTGTAATACATGTATGTCTGCGGGAGGGTGTAATACATGTATGTCTGCATGAGGGTGTAATACATGTATGTCTGCGTGAGGGTGTAATTCCAGAACTGGAGTTACAGATAGGTGTGAGCTGCCGTGGGGATGCTGGAAACTTACTGCGTCCTCTGGGAGAGCAGCCTGTGCTCTTAACCACTAAGCCACCTCTCCAGCTCCTGGGGAAGGACTTCCCCAGGAAGACTCTCAGTACCTATGCAAACAAGCAAAAACTATTCTGCTCTGCTGAGTTAAGTGGTTAAGGGAACTCAAAACAATCTTTGGGTATCTATGTAAACAGTTTCAGAAGCTAAGGGGAAAAAAAGCAGTTACTCATATCATAACAAATAGAAAGTCACCGCTGTACATTTTTAGGTGGCAGTCAGGGTCAGGGTTACTGGGAACGCATCTTCCAGGGACTGGAATCACAGATAATCAGCTAGTACGTATCAAGATGGACGCATAACAGAAAATGGAACTTCTTTAACCACAACAGGCTTCAAAAACAGGCATGCAGACAAGGCCTTGATAGAAAGCTTCAGTGAAAGCAGCAGCAAGGGTTCTGGGAGTCTGCTATTCCCAGGAACTCACCTCTACAGAAAGAGAAGATTCATTATCCAGGGAGATCCAGAACAGCTTGGAGGTAGAATCACGCTTAAGGTCCTCAGGTAAATTACCTGAATGAAGGAGAGATAAACCAGGTATGGTGGGGTCGAGACTTTGGAATCCACTGGGAAAGACTAAAGACTTAGATTATACGAATTTATTCTTACTGCTACCAGAAAGACCACAGCCTTAGAGTCAAACATCACGCCATGCAGAAGGGGGTTATGGTGAGGTCTTAAGGAGGACACCAGAAAGATGTTGTTAATACTGTCTGTGGAATCCACACTGGGCAGAAAAATGGTTTAGCTTCCTTGGTTTCTTATTTTCCAGCTATACAGTAATAAGAACCCATCTCACCCCTTTCACACAGCAATTAGCAACTTTTCCAGAAGCAAAGGCAGCTGCTAGGACTGAAGAGATAGTTCAGTCGTTAAGACCACTGACTAGGGGGATGGAGAGATGGCTTGGTGGTTAAGAGCACCAACTGCTCTTCCAGAGGTCCCGAGTTCAATTCCCAGCAACCATATAGTGGCTCACAACCATCTGTAGTGAGATCTGTTACCCTCTTCTGGTGTGTTTGATGACAGCTACAGTGTACTCATATAAATAAAATAAGTCTTAAAGTTTTTTAAAAATATTTATTTATTTATTTATTTATTTATTTATTTATTTATTTATTTATTATATATGAATACACTGCTGCTGTAAAGGCAGCCATTATTGCCTCATGGCCCGTTTTTCTATCCTAATCTCACCTGCAGGCCGCTAGGCTCGCCTTGCACATGGCTGTAATATTTTTAATGTTTTCTGTGCATTTGCACTTCCTTACTGCCAAGCCCCTCACCCCTACCTCTCTTACGCCCTACTGCATCTCCCAGGAACAACCTTTTGGCCCCTAGAGCCTTTAGGGGGGTATCTGGCTCCATAGTAAGTGTCTTCAGTCATCACAGGATGTGTCTGGGTTATTACTCAGCTCTGAGAGCTTTAGTGACTGGGATAGAGCAGTTCAGTTCTGAGCAGGAGAAATCACAGTGTCTTGAGGCTAGAGCTGGCTGTCACATCCCCACACTGGCAATGTGACCCCAAGATTTAAGAGATGCAGGTGGGACGAGGAGTCACTCAAGGCCATCTTAAGCTACACATAGCAAGTGTCCCTCATGGCCCCTGCTTCATGTCCTGCTTCCAGTTTCCAGCCTTGACTTTGTCCTGACATTCATCAGTGATGGACTTAACCTGTCAGATGTAAACCCTTTTCTTTCCAAGTTGCTTTGGTCATAGTCTTTATCACAGGAACAGAAGTAAATTAGGACAAGGAGGTATTGGGGTGAATATGATCAGATGCATTGTATTTGTGTATGATAATAGTGTAGTAAAGTCTATTGTTTCAAGTACTTAGCATATGCCAGCAAACAAAAAGCTTGAATGTGTAAATGCACCCAAAAAAATCATAAAAATTATTACAACTGTGTTCAGCAACCTGCAGCCCGGGGTACCTGTCAGGTCAGACTTACTGCAACTGTTATATTTCTAAGGCAGCTTAAAGGGACAGGAGGCAGAAAAGACAGGAGCCTGACTTTCAACAGTTAAGACACACTATATTTATTAGTGCACTTAGCAAGAGGCAGCCTCTCTCCCACAGGAAATTGAGGGGTCTACAGAGGGTAGAGGGAGCTGGCTGAAACCGATTATAGGGTTGGGGTGAGGGGCTTGGCAATAAGGAAGTTGTTATTTTCCAAAACAAAGTATCCTTTCTAGGATGCCCATAAGACCAAAAGGTTATCCATAACCTTGTAGGAATCTTGTTTTACAGGTGAAGGAGGCTACGTGCCATCTTCCAGGGCCGGCTGTCTCCTCCTGGTTTTCAGGATCCTGCCTTCCTGACAGTCTCCCTGAGCTCACAGCTCCCTAGGGGCCTTAGATTTATTCCTTTGGTCTCATGTGATCCTCTGGTTCCCTAGACCCCAGTGCTCCCACCGTGGAGGGGCAGTAGAGGCCCAGCTCCCGGGCTTCAGAGAGAAACGGAGTGGGCGGGGCTTCAGGGCGGGGAGGGGCCTGAGGGCGGGGTTCTGGACTCCGAGAAGGAAACCTTGAGCAGACCTTTGGACTCAGCTCTGCGGGAATCGCTTCAGCAGTTGATTCAGACGAATCCTCCAGGCATAAAAATCACAAAAGAGTTTTTGTTAGATGCTGATTGGGGAGGGAGTGGCTGAATGAAGTGGGAAGGGGAGGCCAAAGCCCCGCAGATTGAGCCAGGGGCCGCCTGGAGCTCCCTGGAGCCGCCCAGAGCGGCCCGGAGCCAGTCCCCGAGGCTCTCAGGGCTTGGTGAGAGTTGAGAGTCCATCCAGTTGGTCCTGTGTGGATTCACCAAGTAGTTAGTTGCTGAGTGCAATATTAGCCAAACCTCTTCAAAGGTTTGAGAAGTGGTTATCCATAACCTTGTAGGAATCTTGTTTTACAGGTGAAGGAGGCTACGTGCCATCTTCCAGGGCCGGCTGTCTCCTCCTGGTTTTCAGGATCCTGCCTTCCTGACAGTCTCCCTTTGCCCTAAATAAGGGCAAAGTCTGGGGAACAGCTCCTGATAATGAAGATTAAACTGTAAATTACTTTAAAATACAAGGCAGTTTACCTTCAATTCCAGTACTGCAGAGGCAGGAAAACCAGTCTGGTCTATACAGTGAGTTCCAGGCCAGCCAGGGTACACAATAAAACCTTGATTTAAAAAAAAAAAAAGGCCAAGTGATAAATATCCTGATGAGGGAAAAGGAGTGAGAGAAATGGCTCGGCAGTTCGAGCACTTGTTGCTTGAGCGGAAAGTCAAGTCACAGTGAAACAGCTGGATTAGACCACTCCTGTGGGTGGGAAAGAAAAAGTGTATTCAAACAGCCAATGCTATCTCTCAAGGGTCAAAAAGGTAGGAAAGCCTTGCGGTTACAAAGAGGGGGATAGCTTCCAGGAAGAAGGTATTTAAGCCAGAACAGCCTAGAGGTTCAAAGTGGTGGGAGGGGAGATTTGTGGGCCAAGAGTCCAGAGGTTATGTGCTACAGTTATATGTCAATAGGGAACTAGTTGCCACATTTGCCCCATCCGGTAGGGAAAGATTAGGGAAATGGCTCTTCCTGTCAGTTAAAAACCCATTTCATAGGTTTCTGGAGAATGCTGAGTGTAAGCTTTGTTTATCCACAGGCAAACTTTTGTTTTTCCCTGAGTCCAGCCTGAGCTGAGCCCAGACTGTCATTTGAGGACACTATAAGGAATGCTGCCGTTTTTTAGGGTCTTGGGTATTGGGACCTAACATTGCTCTTCCGGAGGAACAGGGTTTGATTCCCTGCACCCATACAGCAGCTCAGAAGGCTGAGACTCCAGTTTAGGAGATCTGACACCCCTTCCTGGCCTCTTGGGGTAATGCATGTTCACGGCACAGGAGCAAGCAAAACAGCCACACAGACCAGGCTGGGCTCAAATTCCTAGAGATCTGCTGCCTCCATCCGCCCCTGTGAGGGCCATCAATAGGTGATAGATCTTTTAAAAAGAAACGAGGTAATGAAATAGGAAGGATGCTGAGATGGGTTAATGCCCAAACCTAGAAAAGACAACAGAGGCTATCTCTCAAATAAGTAACTGCACTGACTCCTGAAAGGCCAGGACTCAGCAGTGTAACTGTTGGAGAATCTGGCTTAAACAAAGGCCCGAGGAGGTATTGGTCTTCATGCAAAGAACAGAAGAAAAGCTAGTAGCACAGACCGGAAGTCCCAACTGCTGGGGAAGATGTAGGAGAAGGGACCCTCGAGCCCCTAGGGGTCCAAGACCAGTCTAGGAAACATTGTCTCAAACAAAAACTAATCCTGAAAGCAATATCTCCACTTGGGAACATCTTCATTAAACACTGTCTAATATGAGGAAGGGCCTGGCTTAGAACTTCAGCATTATAAAAGACACAAACAGGCAAAATGGAAAACTGGGCACGGTGGCTCATACTTACAATCCCAACACTTGGGAGGCTGAGGCAGAAGGACTGTATGAGATTAAGGCCGGGTTGGGCCATTGAGGGAATTTCTAGCTATCTGGGGGTATCTAGTTGGGACCCTATCTCAAAAAACAAACAAAAGCAAGTAAATAATAAATCCCACCCCTGCTGTAAAGGACTCCCTGTAGAGGAACAGATGGGAGGAGAGGAAGGTGCTGACGTCTCCCCATGGCCTGGTCCTGGGGGAACCTTCTCTGCATCCCTAACATGACTTTCTTACTCAGGGTAGACAGTGATACAGCTCCCTCCAGGCCCTAGGGTAGCCCCAAGTTCCCCTGACCCATGCTCTCTTACTTCAACAGCAAGGAACTTGTAGAAGCCTGTGCCTCATCAAGGCCTGTTTCACACAGTTCTTAGAGAGATCCCTACACAGTGATGCGCTTTGCTCAGATCACCAAAGCCACCATCCTCCTCTGCCCACATCCTGGGCTCCACTGAGCCCTCACCTTTTTGGGAAGAAGCCAAAGCTGGCTGGCCTGGCCTGCTGTCGGCCTCGCGTACATGCTGCTAAGTTCTGCGCATCAGTGGCTCTGTGAAGGGCCTGCGCAGAGCTCACAGCAAAGGCTCTCCCTAAGGTCCACATCCAGCCTCCCCATAGCAGGAGGCAGGGAAGAGACTGTTCTCTTCGACCTCCTGAGAGTCTTGGCTTGGACTGCTGAGCTCTGGCCAGCCCTGAGGACCCATCTGTTCTCAGCCATCAGACAGTAGCAGCCACCAGCCTCACTTGGTATTCAAACCTTCAGAAACCTGAGGCCATGTTGGAGGTATAGTCACTGATGACAGTCCCTAACAAGGTGCAAAGCATAGGGCAGCCTCCAGGCCCTATGCTCTGTCTCAACAAAACAAAAAATGTTTAACGGTCAATTAATGAAAGACCAGCTCTGCCCCCAGCTACCACCTAAGGTCTGCAGGGCATCCTCTTCTGAGGAAGAGGGATGAGAGCATACCCCCTCATACCTGTTTAGACAAAGTGTTTTAATGTCAAGAGTGGCAAGATGGCTCAGTGGGTAAGTCCTGAAGGCCTGAATTTGATCCCCAGGACCCACTCAGTGGAAGAAGATACCCCATTCCTGAGAGCCATCTTCTGTAAGTGGTGGCAGAGCTGGACCAGAAGTGTGCAGACCAATGTTCTGACTCCAGCTCTGCTCTCAAAGCCAAGGCTCTTCCACGGATCCCTCATCCCATTACTTTGTGATTCCATTTCACAATGTCCTGAAGATAATGAAATGGCAGGAAGAAGCCAAACTGCCCTTGCAAAGCTTGGGTATGTGGCTGAGTGACAGAGCAATCCCTAAGCACGTGAAGGCTCTGAGCACCATCCCCAGGCCTTCTGAGTTGACAGAAGGAGGACAGAACTTGGTGTGGTGCCATACTGGGGAGCATACCAACTGTGGGCCTCTCTGAGTTTCTATTTATGGCTATTGCCCAGAAGTCACTGGATTTAAGTGACAGTCATACTTCTGAAAATGGTCACCTACTTCTATCCAGGTGGCCCGCATAGAGGTACCAGTCCCTCTTGGGGTAGAAGGGGAAGGGAGAGCAAAGGGGCTAAATAACCCGCAGGAGGCCATGTAGCTAAGAGGGGACAGTGTAGAACATAAAGGACTCAGGGACAACTTTGCTTTTTGACACTGGCCTGGGTTGGGCTGACTCATGAGAACTTTTAAAGGGGAAACCTAAAGAATGACTCCCAATACAAAGTTAAGTAGCGTGCTGGGACTTGGTGGCAGAGGCAGGAGAATCTTTGAGTTCAAGGCTAGCCTGGTCTACCTATCGAATTCCAGGGTAGCCAGGGCTACATAGAGAAACCCTGTCTCAAAACAAACAAAACAAAACACTAAAACAGTGGTATGGGGGTGGGGGAGAATCCAAATCTCCCTAAAAATCCAGTCTCTTGACTGTGGGCTCCTGGGACATGTGGAAGACCCAAAAGTTACCTTATCAGCCTCACCTGCCCAAGGACCAGGTAACTTCCCGGGATGCTGGAAGCCGTAGTTCTTAGAAAAATAACAAAGCCGCATGGGAAACAACTGTGACCTTATGGGTTTGTCCTTAAAAGCCTTTGCAACGTGTATCTCAGGGCCATTGCTTCAAATTTGGCTCAAAATTGTGGAACTGGTGTTTTCCTTGTGACTCTCAGGATTAACAAATGAAAAATAGATTCTATATGTTCTCACCAAAGGGAAAAACCAGAACACAGTAAAAATAAAATCAAAACAAAACTCCAAAAGTGTAATTATCTTGGTTTCCAATGTGTGGGGCTTACTCAAGATCTTCTGGGCTCCGAGGCCTCGGATGGCTTCGCTTCTCTGGCTCTGCCCTCTGCAGCCCACGTAGCTTGTCTCATAGGCTCAGGTGAGCTCCACTCAACAGCTGCTGCTGTCCTGGGGATCATTCCGTGGTCCTGGCCTCTCCAGCTTGCTAGGATCTCCACTGCAGCTGATACAGCTTCACCAGTGCCCTGACATGGCCTATCTGCAGGGACTCCAGCTGCATCTCGCAGTGCCGAGCCTCAGCTGCTCTCTGCGACCTCTTCATGCCTTCGAAGCCAGCGTCACCTGAATGACTCTCATTCATTTCCAAGTTCAGCTGTCAGCATGAAGTGCAGCTGTGGCCCCCCGGACCACAGTTTTCGTGTCCTGACCCTGGGGAAATATTCCCAGAAGATTTTACCTCGATGATGCTGGTCTCTTGTTAATCACAGTCCCAGCTGACCAGTGTCAATTGTCCCAGGAAAGGCTTCATGTTAGTGGTTCTGGTCTTTTATTAGTTTTAGCTGGCTCTTCAGTCCCAGATGACCAGAATCACAGATTCTTAATAAATGCATGAATGGCCCTGACAGAGTCTTCACTTCCCTCTGAACCGTCATAAGCCAGACCTCTACCATGCACACTCCTCAAAGCATTACCTTGTTCCTTCCCACAACAACCTACTAAGTTCTGAATACTCAGTGGCTTTTCTAGCCCACAGTTCTAAAGTCCTTCGAGGACCCTCCTCACACTGTGGGCGGGCCTATCACAGTCATTTCCCATGAGTCTGGTACCAATTTCTATTTTACTTTGCTTTATTGTGGTGAACACCATGACCATAAACAACTTAGTGAGGAAAGGGTTTATTTGGGTCAGAGGTTACAAGTTCAGCATCAGGGGAAGCCAAGGCAGGAACCTGGAGGCAGAACCTAAAACGGAGGTCATGTGAGGTGCTGTTGACTGGCCTGCTGCCCCTGATGTTCTCAGCCTGCTTTCCTATACAACGCCAGGACCACCAGCCCAGTGGCAGCACCATGTACACAGGTGGTGGGCTGGACCGTCTCACACCAGTCACTAACCAAGAAATGACCCCACAGACCGGCCTACAGGAGAATCTGATGGGGGTATTTTCTCAGTTTAGGTTCCAACTTGTGTCAAGTTAACAAAAAACAAAACAAAAAACATCTGTCCTGGACAATGGGGCAGTGAACTCCTGGACTGGCAAGTCAGCTGTCATGGGGAAACAAATCAGAGTGGATTTGTTAGAAAGATCGGTTCATGTGGATGTAAAGCTGGATCTGGTGGCCAGCAAACATCCCAGCAAGAAAGTTAGAGCCGGGCGCCTGTCTGCTGGGTGTGTGTAAGGCATTCTCCAAAGAGAATTGTTGGGTACGTATGGAGAGATGCCCTGAGGTGGACCAGTGGCCTCTGGGATTTGGGGTGAGTGGTTGGTGCCAAGGAGGGGAGACACTCTTCTTTAGGAGGCGTCAGGGCCCTGGCTGGGGGTGCTTGCTCTGTTTGGGATGGTAAAACTGGAAAGGGGACTGAGTCCCAAGGGAAAAGCTTGGTGATGAGCTACGGCAGAGACGGAGAGTCACAGGGTCCGACAGCCGGGGGTAAGTAAGCAGATAAGATCTGCCCAGCACCGGAGCAGACATGGTCCCTTTTTGGTCTATTCTTTGTCCACTGGCATGGTTAGGGGCCAGTGGTCAGAGGCCAAACAAGTTACCTCCTGCCCCAGCTTGTTTCCCTCGAAGCAAGCTAGGACTCTCCTACTTCTGACTTAAGGCCCTTGGTATGTGTGAAATTCTTGCCTCTCCTGTGGCTGCCCAGCCCACCTCTGACCACAGCGGAGTTTGCGTCCTTCTTCCTGCCCTTCTGTGTCTGCTGTTCTTAAGTCTTCAGGGCAATTTGTCAAGATTAATTGGACACTGGGCTGGCTCTCTCTGAAAAACACACGGAAATGCCTCGGTGTCAGAACAAGACTCCTATGGGGAAGATTCCCATGAGAAGGCTGACCTGTGGCAAGGCCGGACCCACCACAGCCCAGGAAGAAAAGATGCCTTGTTGGAGGCTCCGGGGATGGGAATGATTTGTTCTGCTTGATCTTTCACCCCCTCCCCATCTCCTTACTTTTCTCCCTAATTCTTAAAGAGGCATCCCCTCCAATGACTGACAGAGCCCTTGTTACCTCCAGAGCTGATCTCTGTGTGTGGAACATTCTTGGTTTAATTTCTTGGGTGAGTTGACAGATCTGGTTATCACACAAATCATCCTATTCTCCTAAGAGACACTTTGAGGAGGAAGGTGAGTTTACATAACCTTACTGACTCCAGACAAAATGCATTATTTCCCGCCCTTATTCCAGCATCTGCCATTGATCTGGGAATTGGTCACAGTTCAGTCAGCTGTGGTTGCAGTTAACTGCAGTTCCAGACTGAAGAATCAAACAATAGGTTCCTCTGTATTCTCAACATGCTTTGAGGCCACAGCCTGATTCCCCACCTCTAGGCAGTGCCCACGCCCCCTTCCATGATCCCTCTCAGAGCATCTGTCCTCAAAAGCCATTCAAACTCCTCAGCCCAGAGCGACCTCAGATTCCAGCCCAGGAAACCTGCTAAGTTTAGAAGCCCTGGTATCCAGTTGGTTGAGGTCCTAGCTTGATGCCCCTAATCCTGGCACGCAGGAGGAAGAGGTAGGAGGAGTTTAATATAATGATGCTCTGTCTCAGAAAACAACAACAAAAATAGAAGTCAGGTTTCATCCAGATAGCCACACACAATCCTAGAGTCCCTTGTACAGAAGCTTGGGTATTACTGATCATCATGGTCACCCAGCCCGAATGTATATGGATATGCTGTCAGCAGTAAAGGCACCCACAGCCAAGCACCACTGGTGTCAAGACAGGCAACTTCAAGTGGCACATCAGCTAAAAATAATCTTTTTCTTATAGCATCATTAACAATAACATTGCGCTATTTTTGTATGTGACTACAGCTTTCACACACATGCCTTCTCTTTTAGTTTTTATGACAACCTATAAATAGATACACTGGATTCTGTTAACAGTCCAGACTTCATAAAGGAGAAAGCGTAAAGTGCTGAAGATCACAGGCCTCACAGAAGGCAAAGCTTCCTCTCACGTACTGTCTCTGCGCCTCCAGGCCCAGTGGCCACTCAACAACATTGAGTGGTACCCAACAACAGCCTTGGGTACTACAGTGGGCTTCTCAGCCAGACAACCATAGCGTGTGTGGCTGCTTTGTTCACTAAGACCCTAGGGCTAGGGATGCACTATGGTTTGTGTCAGAAGGAGGGAGTCCTAGTCACTTCGTCCCCTATGTCATCACAGTTATACCATTTGATCAAATATGTAAAACGGGGGCAGAAGAGATGGTCCAGAAGTTGAGAACATTGTTCCTCTTGCAGAGAACCTGGGCTCAGTGTCCAACACCTACAAGTGATGCCCAACTCCAGTTCCAGGGGATTCCTATTCTGAACCCACTGGGCGCCAGGTACATCCCCATGCAGTCAAAGCATTCATACACACAATAAATTTTTAAAATTCTGTAAAATGTTTATGTCAAGACAACACCAAAGACATCTGGGAAACCTTCCCAATCAGCTGAGAACATTCTAGAAGCCTAATCTCTAAGCTCTAGTTAGTGACCTTGTTTCCCAACCAAAACATGTAGGGAGATTTATAAGCATTCAAACACACTTAACATAATTGCCATAGTACTGATGATTGTGTAATCCTAAGGCCTGTAAAGGTCATGTGTGGTCAGTCCATCCAATCCCCTAAGTATGTACTTCCTGTTCTGAGAACCCCGTCAGCAAGCAAGCACACTCAGCATGGGGACCTCTGGGCCTGGCTGGAAGACACTCGTAGATGAAAATATAGAGATAAAAGCAGGAAGGACTGAGTGTGGACTTCACAGAGCAGCAGTGAAGCCCACAGCTCAGTCCTCACCCGACCCAACACATCACGTCCTTGTTTCTTCATTGTCTCAATGCCCAAGAACCAGCTCACCCAGGATGGCATGAGACAACAGCCAGAAAGTGCTGGAACGTGGCCAGAGTTGTTTAGGAAGCACTTATCCCTTCTTGCTTATGGGCTCATCCCACACCATACAATAAATGCCTACTGTGTGCCAGGTAAGATGGGCAGACTCAGAGTACACATGGTAGGGGGTCTACCTTCCTGGCACCTGGGAAGAGACCAGGACAGGAGGTGGCAGCTCTGGAACAGTGCAGGGAGTGAGCTGAGTCAAGCCAAAGCTTAAAGGTCAGAAGGGCACCATTGATGAGTGTGACAGCGTGACAGGATCAGGAAACCAGGGCTAGCGACCAGCCAGGCATGTCACTGTTCTCAATGGAACATTGCCTGTGGAAGAACAGAGATGAACAAACCATGACTCTGAGAGGCGGAAAGACAAAAGGAGAGACTTTCGGGAAATGGTTGCCATGGCCACACACCGGAGGCAAACAGTTTCAGATTCCTTCCGGGGTTCTAACTGTATATACTGGAATTTGCACCAGCACTTCCTTGAGAAAGGATAACATTTTAAGATAATTTACTTTGATATGGTGTTTAATGCAACACCCAGCCAGACTTAAACCTACTATGTTACTCGGGCAGGTTTGGACCCTCAATCCTCCTGCCTCAGCCAGTGCTAGGATTACAGATATTCTATGCAAGAAAGAAGTGATTGAGTAAAATTATTGGAACTTCTCGAAAGGTTTGCTTGTACACAAGCTGTATAGACAACAGTGCTGGCGGGCCCCACTCCTGTCACTGGCGAGGTAGAGGCAAGGACATTTGGGGTTTAGGGTCATTCCTGTCTACATAACAAATTTGAGGCCTAGGACAAACGTGTACACACAGATAACAGGGCCTTCCTAGAAAACCGAAGAGCGGGCCTGAGGGCATGGCTCATCAGTTAAGGCTCTTGCAGAGCACCCAGGTTTGATTCCCAGAAGCCACATGGCAGGTCTCTGTAACTTCCTTCCCAAGGGATCTGTCACCCTCCTCTGGCTTCCACAGATGCCAGGGATGCACACGGAGCCTAGGCACACATGCAGACAAAACACCCACACACATAAAGTAAAGAAAGTAAAGACAAGTAAATCTTAAATAAGGCCGGGCAGTGGTGGCGCACGCCTTTAATCCTAGCACTTGGGAGACAGAGACAGGCGGATTTCTGAGTTCGAGGCCAGCCTGGTCTACAGAGTGAGTTCCAGGACAGCCAGGACTACACAGAGAAACCCTGTCTCAAACAAAACAAAACAAAACAAAACAAAATCTTAAATAAGAAAAAGAAAGGCAAGGAGGAGAAGGCTGGGAACGGGTGGCAAACTGGTTTCCTTCTCAAGTGTTTCAGGGTGTTTCGTGTTTCCAAACCTGAACTCAAGGGATGGAGTTCATCAGAGTTACAGGCAGGGGCAGGCCATCACACTGTTTCTGTTTGCATATCTATAAATAGAGTAACAGTCATTGCCACACAGACTACAAGACAGAGTGACATGCTGTGTACAAAACTCGCACAACACAGCGGTCCCAGGCAGAGCAAATACATGTCTATTGCTAAATTATTATTGTTTGATGCTGGAGGTCAAACCCAGGGCTTTGATGGGCATGAGCTAAGCCCTATCACTCAGCTTGGCCACTGAGTTAAATCCAGAGGGCATGTTGTTATTTATTTATTTGTTTGTTTGTTTGTTTGTTTTTGAGATGTTGTTGTTATTATTAAGATATTTTAAATTTTTTATGTATGGGTGTTTGCCTGCATGTATGTAAGTTCACCACATGTGTGCCTGGTGCTTATGTCCTAGAGAAGAAGGTGTTGGATCTCCTAGAACTGGAGTTACAGGCCGTCATAAGCCACCAGGTGAGACTGAGCCTGAGTCCTCAGCAAGAGTAGACAGTGCTCTCAACTGCTAGGCCTTCCCTGAAACTCCTTATTAGTAAACCGGCATGCTCCGGGGGGTTTGTTGTTGCTGTTGGTTGTTTTGTTTTGTTTTGTTTTGAGACAGGGCTTCACTGTTTGGTTTGCTGTCCTAGAACTCACTGTGTAGACCAGGCTGGCCTCAAGCTTAGAGATCTAGCTGCATCTGCCTCCTAAGTGCTGGAATTAAAGTCATGTGCCACCACTGAATGGCCCTTGGGTGTGTTTGTTTTTGTATTTTCTTTTTAATTATGAGTATATGTGTGGGTCTGTGTGTGAATGTGGGTGTGTTCACATGTGAGTACAAGTCCTCACAGAATCCAGAAGAGGATGTTGCATTTCTTTTCTTTTGTTTCTTTTTTTTTTAAAGATTTATTTTATGTATGTGAGTACACTGTCACTCTCTTCAGACACACCAGAAGAGGGACTCAGATCCCATCACAGATGGTTGTGAACCACCATGTGGTTGCTGGGAATTGAACTCAGGACCTTTGGAAGAGCGGTTAACGTTCTTAACCGCTGAGCCATCTCTCCAGCCCTCTTTCTTTCTTTCTTTCTAATTTTTTTCAAGACAGGATTTCCCTGACTGACTTGGAACACCATCTGTAGATCAGGCTAACCTTTTTTTTTTTTTGGGGGGGGGGGGGTTCCAGACAGGGTTTCTCTGTGTAGCCCTGACTGTCCTGGAACTCACTCTGTAGACCAGGCTGGCCTCGAACTCAGAAATCCGCCTGCCTCTGCCTCCCAAGTGCTGGGATTAAAGGTGTGTGCCACCACCGCCCAGCCAGGCTAACCTTTAACTCAGAGATCTTCCTGCTTCTGCCTCCAGGGTTCTGGAATTAAGTGTGTGTGTGTGTGTGTGTGTGTGTGTGTGTGTGTGTGTGTGTGTACCATCTATAGCAGAATTTTAGATGGCTTGATCTTGTATAAGTAGCCATGCTGTGATTTCATGACTATGACGGTCACTGTCACAGGCAGGAGACAGCACTTCCCAGCATTCTTCCCTGCCCCTCCTCCCTCTTACATTCTTCCTGAGTCTTGGTTGGGGGAATGTACTAATATAGGCCAAGCACTCACAAGGTCCCAACTCCTAGGACCAACTTCTTAGTTAGGGTTTCCATTGCTGTGAATCGATACCATGACCAAGGCAACTATTATAAAGGACAATATTTAACTGGGGCTGGCTTACAAGTTCAGAGGTTCAGTCCATTTTCATCAAGGTAGGAAGTGTGGCAGTGCCCAGCCAGGCATGGCAGTGGAGGAGCTGAGAGTTCCAAAGGCAAACAGAAGACTGGCTAGGAGGATGGCTTCAAAGCCCACTCCTACAGTGACACACTTCCTCCAACAAGGCCACACCTACTTCAATAAGACCACACCTCCTAATAGTGCCAGTCCCTGAGCCAAGCATATTCAAACCACCTCATTCCACTCCCTGGCTCCCATAGGCTTGTTCACACATATGAGTCTATAGGGGCCATACCTAGCCATAGCATAATAAACAATACATTTAGTCCAACTTCCAAAGTCCTCATAGGCTATAACATTCTCAACAACATTAAAAGTTCAAAGTTCAGTCTCTTCTGAGATTCATCAAAAGCAGATCCATACCTCCAACATCACAGGATATACATTACCACTCCAGAACATCACAGCAGCCGGGTGATGGTGGCGCACACCTTTAATCCCAGCACTTGGGAGGCAGAGGCAGGCGGATTTCTGAGTTCGAGGCCAGCCTGGTCTACAGAGTGAGTTCCAGGACAGCCAGGACTACACAGAGAAACCCTGTCTCGAAAAAACAAACAAACAAAAAAACAAAAACAAACAAACAAAAAAACAGAACATCACAGCAAGGAAATACTGGACCAAAGTAAGACCAAAAACCACCTGGGCAAACGCCACATCTCCATGTAAAATGCCAATGCACTCTTCAACTCCTTTCCTCCTTGTTGACCGCTGTCAGCAGATCTGGCATTCAGCAGCAACAAACTTCGTTCTCTTGGGCTGGTTCCACTCCCTGTTAGCAGCTTTCCCCAGCAGGTATCCCACAGCTCGGACATCTCTAACATCTTGAGGTATCCAAGACAACTTCAACTTTAAACCTTCTTGTTCCAGTGTCTGGGATCCACGCATGATCTTCTGGTTCCTCTAAAGGGCTTGGGTCATTTCTCCAGCTCTGTCCTCTGTGACATTCTAGGTTCTGGTTGACTCCGCCCCACTCTTGCTGTTCTTGGAGATCATTCCATGGTACTGGCATTTACAATATGCTGGGGTCTTCCGATGCAACTAGGCATCACCAATAGCCTTTCATAGGCTCTCTTCATCATGCCAGGCCTCAACTTCTTTGCAGGATCCTTTCAGTCTGGGCTGTGAACTGCACCTGAGGGGGTATCTCTGCACTGACAACTACCCACTGCCAAAACAGGGTTCTCTGATCAAGGCTGAGACCAACCCAGGTTTATGAGTATCAACATAAAACTGCAGAGGGCAGTCTGAGCATGATTATTTAGCAAAATAAAAGGGCGGGCTTCACTCCAGGGCCTATGGCTCCTGAAGGCATGGGCTTTCCACCAGAATTACAGTACCCGGCTTCAATTCCCACCAGAGAGCTGTTATTTACTCTGCTATTGCATCTGTAGGCAGAGCTTGCCTGGCATGTTGGTATCGTAGCATGAAGGTACCCACAGTGGGTCCCTACCCTACCCACTGGGTAGGACCACTGATGTTGTTTGCTCTAGCAGCCTACAGGGCACTTTCTGAAAGCTAGGGACATTCTGTTTTGAACAGAGTCTGATCAGTATGGTTTTGTTGTCTGTCTGGGCCTTATGGAATAAAGCAGCCTTGGCTGGCTGGCTATTGTATATTCTGATCCCCCTGACTCCAGTTTCCAAGTGCTGGGACTGCAAGCATGCAGAGCCACACCCCATCAGTCAGCGCCCATTGTCTTCAATTTGCTCCTCCCCTAGAGATGCTTTTGAATGGACATCTGCTTCTTTTTTTGTTTTTGTTTTTTTTTTGAGACAGAGTTTCTCTGTATAGCCCTGGCTGTCCTGGAACTCAGAAATCCACCTGCCTCTGCCTCCCAAGTGCTGGGATTAAAGGCGTGCGCCACCACCGCCCGGCTGGCATCTACTTCTTAAATAATCTTCTTAGCTTGTTCTTTTTTTTTTTTTTTAAGATTTATTTATTTATTTTATTTATGAGTACACTGTAGCTGTCTTCAGACACACCAGAAGAGGGCATCGAATCTCATTACGGATGGTTGTGAGCCACCATGTGGTTGCTGGGATTTGAACTCAGGACCTCTGGAAGAGCAGTCAGTGCTCTTAACCGCTGAGCCATCTCTCCAGCCCCCTCTTAGCTTGTTCTTTAAAGACAAGGTCTCACTCTAACCCAGGCTGGCCTGGAACTCACTCTGTAGCCTAGGCTGGCCATGGAGCAATCCTCTTGCCTCAGGCTCCCAAATACTGGGATAGCAGGCATGAACCACCAGGCCCAGGTTTTGTATAATCTTTCTATAAAAAAACAAAACAATACTTTTTATGTTTGAGACAGGATCCACAAATTTAAACTTACCCTCCCAAGTCGCTGGGCCATCAGAAAGCTCCCTAGGCTCTAAGTCCAGGGAGTTGATGGCTGTGTAGCTCTTTGGTACACAGCCATTTCTTAATGGAAAGGAGTATTTGTGACCTTCAGTTCTTAGCAGTTACAAATGTCAAAGGCAGCCCTCCCTCCTCCCGTCCTCCCCCTCCCCTGCCTTCCCACTGTCAGGTGGTAGAGCCTGCCTCTTCTGCAGTTGGCATCCTCACAGGTAAGGGGCTGTGATAATCAGGGCCAGCCTGATAGTCAGAGCTGAAAGCAAAGCGCCTGGCTTAAAAACCTCTTCCCTCCCCCAAGAGGCAGACTGCCTTTGATCATCTGCCCTTGTGCCCCGGCCTTAGCAAAGGGGCTTTCCCTGAGAAAATAGCTCTATAAATACACCACTAGGTTGGGACTGTGTGTCCACAGTGGTCCTTAGAGAAGCCACACCTCCAGAGAGGGGCATTAACCCATTGTTTTCGCAGGTTCTTCAGGAACTCAGACACAGGAACCGAGGAGGATTAAGGAGAGACCCCAGTGGAGGTGCTTGTCCTAAGAGAATGGGAAGATTTGCCGAGAAACCAAAAAAATGCATGTTAAATTTCAAATAAAGTTAAACTTCTGAATTATCCCAATACTGTAATCCCAGACTCAGGCTGAAGCAAGAGCAGTTCAAACTTGGGGTCAGCTTGGGCCACAAAGCAAGTTTCCCATCAACCTCCCCTAGAGGGGCAGGGCCTTGTCTAAAGGACATACAATATCTTTCTGCCCTGTTCTGTGCTAGGAACTGCTGGGAATGGAACCCAGAGCATCGTGCGTGCAAAGCTCTGCTTCAGCACAGAATCACACCCGCAGCCAGAGGACTGTTTTATACACATGCCCACTGTCTTTGAGATAGGCCCTGCGTCCACAGCTAACACGTTTTAACTCCCAAGTGGTCGTGTCTCACTGGCGGGATCTGTTCAAACTAGACTTGGAGCCTTAACGACTTAACCTACCTTCTGTACCATCAGCACAAAGTCCAAAATAGATCTAAGAAACGTCAGCCTGAGGCACTGGGGCCTCTGTTGTTATGAGTTGCAAGACAGTGTTGCTAGAACTTCTGTATCTGAGTTTTGACATTGGTGGTGAGCCTGGTCTTCAATGGCTGAGCCATCTCTCTAACCTTGCTTGGGTATTTCATTGTTGTTGAAACTGAGGTGGTCTCATTCTGTAGCCCAGCTTGCCCTAGAACTTGCTGGGTTTCCCATGCTGGTCTAGAACCTGCAGTGGTCCTCTCCTGCCTCAGCTAAGATTATCTTTTTTTTTTTTCTTTTTTTGGTTTTTCGAGACAGGGTTTTTCTGTATAGCCCTGGCTGTCCTGGAATTCACTCTGTAGACCAGGCTGGCCTTGAACTCAGAAATCCGCCTGCCTCTGCCTCCCAAGTGCTGGGATTAAAGGAGTGAGCCACCACCACCCGGCATGCTAAGATTATAAAACATGCACTACCATGCATTCTCCCCTCCTGCCCCCGCCCAGCCTTGGCTGGGATTCACACTGTAGACCAGTCTAGCATCGAACAACCTATACGGTTTCGTTTTTCAAAGAAGTTATGAGGTTGGCCAGGCATGGCACGGGCAGGCCTTTAACCCCAACACTGCAGTAAGTAAGGGCAGGTGGAGCTCAGTGGGTTGAAGGCCAGCCTGGTCTACACAGTTCAAGCCAGACAGGGCTCCAGAGACCCTGTCTCAAAGACAAACAACCAGTCCACAAAAAGACTGGGATATAAATAAAAAGCATAAAACCCGATAGCCATTTTCATCACTTCTCCACCCCTCCTGAGTTGTTCTCTCACACGGAGATGGATAAGCATTAACAAGCTTCATATACACATCAGATTCTCCCATTCTACAGACGACACTGCCACACTGAAGTGGAAGTGCTCATGAAAGACTTCAGAGCTGGCAAGCGCTCAAGCTGAAATTCAAATCCAAATTTGTCTGACTCATAATTCAGTGTGCATTCCTTCCGCTAAGCTCCAGGGTGTAAAATTTTATGGATGAAGAAACCGAGGCTCACAGACGTCCCTGGCCATCAGAGAGCCACATGGTTCACTGCCCAGTATGGGAAAAGCGGAGATGATGGCATTGGCTGCACGGAGGAGAGGGCCTTGGCTTGGACGGATCTGAGCTTGCGCACGGCCATATGGGTCCAGTTTGCAAATCCCCTTGCTCCCAGTCCGCGGCTAGCCCAGGTTCTTCGAGGACAGGTTCCACCCAAAGGCCTCTCGGCCAGAGTCGGTGGGGTCACAAGTCCCCGGGTGGGCGCGGGAACCGTGCCCGCAGCGTGGCTGCATGATCTTTAGTGGTCCCGGGCACCCGGGATGGATGGTTGAGGCCGGCGCGTGGCGGGCGGGGCACGGGTGGCGTGGGGCGGAGCCTGCCGCGGGCGGCGCTGTCCCGGGGCTCCGGGCAGCGGTGGCCGCCACCGGAGGCAACTGGAGAGAGCGGGTGCAGAGAAGGTAGAACCTCCCCATCCCCGCCAGGGCTCTGGCTGTTTCCGAACAGCGGACCCTGAGGCGAATTCCTGGGGAGGGGGTCTGGTCCCTGGGACTTCGGGTCCCATCACCCGGGCGAGGGCTTGCGCCAAGATTCCTATTAAGTCACATAGTGAAGTTGGAAAACATACCAGGGACCTCCCTGCACGTCGTCGGCACAGCCCGCTCTTCCCTGAGGGGCTTCGGGAAGATGCGCCCCGACGCCTGCACTCTGGGAACGCAGGGATAGGGTGTCCGGGAGGGATGTGGGTGAGTGATCTTTGCACAGCTCAGCCTGTTGTGAGAGACTGAGAGAAAAGACACCTGTTGGGATGGTGTTTTGGGGGGGGGATCCCGTGAAAACCCGGGCGTTCTGACAGGACAGCATCTCTCCTCTGCTAGCCCATCCCTTACTAACTCCTTCCTCCCTCCCCCAACCCCCGCACTGGCTCGTTTGCCGGAGGTGAGCCTGGAGTGAAGGGGTTAGCTCCCTGCAGGTCACTTTCCTTGGTGTCACTGGCCCAGAAGGGGGTGTGACCAGGCGCAGCATAGGTTTGTGCTTAACCGGGGTCCACCCTGACTTCAGGGTGCCCACCTTCAACCTCCGTCTTCTTCATCCTGGGCATGAAAAAAGAACAAGCAGCATACATTTGTGCAGGGAGGGGGTGTCGGCTCCTGCCCCCGTATGCAGGAGAGGGTGGGGTGGACTTTTCCAGAGAGAGAGCCAGGCCTGGCCCTGGCCCCAGGAGCTCTCGTCACCCCCCCCACCCCTCACTTCTCCAGAGAGCTGCCAAAACCAGCTCAGGATAGGATTATGTGTACTGGGTAGACCACGGAGAGGCATCAGGGACAGACCCAGGGAAGCAGAAAGGAGCAGAGGGAGGTGGAGAGGGGACCAGCATCGAAGAAGAGACAGGTTATATCCATCACCCTTTTCCCTTCCTTCCAGCCTTGAGGGACAGGCAGAGGGCTGATAAGTGGGTTGAACATAGCGACTCTTCCATCAGAGAAGTTGTGGACTCAGTGACTGGCCCAACCAGGGCAAGGAGAGGGGTGCCTTTTACCTCCTCCCCAACCCCAAGAACTCAGCTCAGGCCATTTGATCTCCTCCTCAAATTCCCAAATCCTGGGGTCTGGGTAGGGGGAGCAGGACCTAGCTTTGCCTCTTCTCTGTCCTCTGCATGCCCTGAGCTGGCCTTCTTTGGCCAGCAATCCTTGGATTCTTCTCATGGTGCCATTCAGATCCAGCAGAAACTGTTTTTCCTGGAAAGCAGAACTAAGATGGGATGAGGGGTGTAGGTAGGCAGGGCCTCAAAGAGAAGGAAGGGGCTGGAGGATGGGGGTAGGGAGAGACAAACTTTGAGGCCAGGTATGGAAGACCCCTGCTACCCAGTGTTTAGGACTAGACTTAAGGGTGGACTTTCCAGGGATACCCGAAGGAGACCCTGAGAAGCTGCTATGGCTGCTATGGCTGCATCTCTCCTTAGGTGCCCCAGCCATTTTGGCTGAGCAGCGTAAGAAAAAAATAAAATAAAAAGCAGAAAACTAGTTATACACGAGCTAAGTCATCCTGAGCCAATGCCTTGTGGATGCTGGCACCCACAGGGAGGATAAGTCACTGCCTTTTCTCAAGAGATGAAGCCATCAGCCACTTAGTTTATCCCTTGGACAAACAAACAAACAAACAAACAAAGGCTGGGGCAGCCAGTAGAAGACTACTCCTCCATAAGAGCTTAGTTAAAAGGGGAAGAGAAGGCTGGAGGTGGGTAAGAAACAAATAACAATGCTCTTGGGTCTTGTTAGGGGGAAGAGGTTGTTTTGTTTTGTTTTTTGAGAGAGGGGTCCCATGTCACCCATGCTGGCCTTGAACTCCTGATTCTCCTGCTTCCCCATCCCAAGTGTGGGATTAAGGCTCGTGCCCCCACCCCTGGTGCTCAGAGGTCTCTGGCTGGCCCCTTATGGGTGCCTGGCATAGCCTGCCTCCTCTAGGTCCTGGAGCTTTAGGAGAAAGAACCTCTGGGCCCAAGCTGCCTACGCACAGCCCCTCCTCAGGCTTCCAGAGGAGCTAAGTCCATCTTAGGCCATAGGGAGGAGACTAAACTGAACTGAGAGGCTGAGGTCAGACCCCCACCCTCTCCTCAGCAGATGACAAAGACAACGTTCCTTCTTGCTCCAACCCTTAGGTCCTAAAGGGGTGGACCATTCCTCCCCCAGCCCTCCAGGCTGTCCCCCAGCCCTCCAGGCTGTCCCCCA
>NW_021620675.1:1860597-1878787 GCF_004785775.1 Grammomys surdaster
TCCCCCAGCCCTCCAGGCTGTCCCCCAGCCCTCCAGGCTGTCCCCCAGCCCTCCAGGCTGTCGGTGCTGTGCTGAGCCAGCCCTTCAGTCCCCCAGATATCTGAAGGGGTAACACCATGCTCCTCCCCCCTCAGAGCACCCTCCGTGTCCAGATGCCAGTGTAGCGACCCTGGTCCCTGGTCCCCAGCCCAGGGGCAGTCACAGGAAGAGCAATGGAGACTTGGCTGGGCAGGTAAGAGAGGGGTAGCAGGGCGGAACAGCTCTACTAGGGCAGGGAAGGGGCTGGGGTAGTGGTGCACACCTGAAATCCAAGCAGAGGCAGGTGGATGCCTGTGAGTGTGAAGTCAACCTTGTCTACAGAGTGAGTTCCACACAGACAAACACTGTCTCAACACACACACACACACCACACACAGACAAGGAGACAGAGAGGGAGAGAAAGAAATGGAGAGGGAGAGAGAGAGAGCTGGAGAGGGAGAGAGGGAGAGAAAGAGAGAGAGAGGAAAAGAGAGAGAGAGGAGGGAAAGAGAGAGAGAGGAGAGAGGGAAAGAGGGAGAGAGAGAGAGAGAATTAGAGAACGCAGGAAAGGATTGTTGGAAGGGGTCTGGCAAGTGGCAAGGGACTTCTGCTTCCTGAGAAGCTGGCAACCAGGGTGTGGAGAGCCTGGGTGGGGGCAGGCAATGTCGTAACACCTCTGGCTGTCTCTGATATCCCCCACCCCCTCGGTGTGCAGGCTCTGGCTGTGTGTAATGCTGTTCCTGCCTGTCCTTCAGCTCTGCCAGGATCAGGAGGTGAGCCCGGGACAAGTGAGCCACTGCTGTCCTGCCCAGGATCCCTCTAGTGTGCTCTGGCTTCCCCTTAGGGGTGGCTTCACATTCCCACTGGGAGACTTAAGCCCCTTGTATCAGGCTTGGCCAACCCAGTCTCCATGCTGGCTCCCTCTCTTCTAGTCAAATAACACACAAAAAGCTGGAGCCTGGCCCTACCTGTAAATGTGACCTTGGAGAACTGATAACTCTTGAACCTTGAAACACTAATTCTGACCTTTTCCCCTTTGTAGCTGTTCGGACCTTCTCATCAGCCGACATCAGAGGAGGGCCAGGTCCCTGAGGGCCTCTGGGGACCTTGGGGCCGATGGGCCTCCTGCTCCCAACCCTGTGGGGTGGGGGTGCAGCGCAGAAGCCGATCCTGTGAACTACACCCAGCCCTGCCCCTCCCTCCCCGACCCCCAAGACATCCAGAAGCCCACCGGCCCCGGGGCCAGGGCTCCAGACCCCAGACTCCACGGGATCCCCAGTCCCTGTATAGGCCACAGCCTCGGGGAAGGGGTGGCCCTCTTCGAGGTCCTGCTTCTCAAGTAGGGAGAGAGGAAACCCAGGAGCCTCAAGGGGCCCAGAGGTGAGGCTCTGAGGGCAGAGTAGAATGGGGGCGGGGTGGGGGCGGAGAATGAAAAGGGGCAAGGAGCTTCAGCGCTGCAGGCCAATCTTTCAGGAAGCAGTCTGGGGAGACAGGTTAAGAGATGACTAAGTCAAAACAAAAAAAAAACAAAAACAAAAACAAAACAAAAAAAGCCAGGCCGTGGTGGCACACGCCTTTAATCCCAGGCACTTGGGAGGCAGAGACAGGCAGATTTCTGAGTTCGAGGCCAGCCTGGTCTACAGAGTGAGTTCCAGGACAGCCCGGGCTATAAAGAGAAACCCTGTCTCGAAAAATAAATAAATAAATAAATAAATAAATAAATAAATAAATAAATAAATAAAACCAAGAGATGACTAAGTCTACATATCCTCCCAGGTTCCGAGTTCGAGACCCTATCAAGCCAGGGATGTTCGGTTATGGGAGAGTGCCTTTTGCCTTGCCTCTGCACCGGAGCCGCAGACATCCTCACAAAACTGGACGACCCAGGAACTCTTCTACAGGGGAAGAGACGCTTCCATCCCAGCCTCCAAGCACAGAACTGGCCTCTGAAAAGCGGAGCTCCCACACGCAGCCCCCTGAGCTTCATACCCAACCCCGTTCTCCCTCAGTTGAAACTCCAAGGTCAGGAACTGCTCAGACAGAAGCGCCACCCAGAACCAGTTCTGCTCCCTCTCACACGGGGATCCCTGCACCCACCTCCTCCTTTGGAGACAGTAGGTCTTTCCAGGGATCCCCTGGGCCACGAATGCCAACTTCCCAGGAAAGTTGGAGCAGCCCCCAGGGAGCAGAGCGACATCCACACCCTTTCTCTCCTGTCACCCGGAGCCAGCAGAGCAGGAGGCACTGGAGACCTCTAGGGAGTCCTCACAGGGCCCCAGATGGCTGGCTGCCTCTGACAAGAGACTCCAGCCCACTCTGGAGCCTCTATGCTCCTGGTAGTCCCGTTCCAAACTGTTCTGGAGAAAGTGAACAGATGAGAGCCTGCAGCCAAGAGGTGAGCTGTTCTCCAGGCTTTGTGGCCTAGGCTTTCACTGTTCCCTGACCTGAATCCTCATCTTGCCAGACTTGGACCTGAGGATAGTGGTTCTGACTTCAGGGCGGGGGCCTTGATGTCCTTCTGTGGGGGGCTGAGCAACCAGTCCCCAACACCTAGTCTGGCTGTGGCCCACACCCCAGGTCTCCTCTGCAGCTCTGACCTCTGTGTCTCTGCCTTCTCAGCCTTGCCCCCCTGGGCAGCCAGACCCCAGGGCCCTGCAGTGTGCCGCCTTTGACTCCCAGGAATTCATGGGCCAGCTGTACCAGTGGGAGCCCTTCACCGAAGGTGCAGTTTCTCGTCCCCGGGCAGGGCCGACTCAGGTTTGGGTGGCCCCTCTCTCCCTCCTGGTGTCCTACTTTTTAGGTCATACCAGAGACTTAGCCCAGACCTAGAGAAAGGAGGGGTTTGAGGGAAGTGATGGACAGATGATTAGGACAGAGGCAGGCTGGGAGAGGGGGCTGGCTAGGGATGCTCTTTTGGCTGTGACCCGGCAGGGGGTGTGGATGTGACCTGGTCACTGGTTCTAGCAGGACACTGTCTTCCGGTGCTCCCAAGTTACTGTCCACTTGGACTTGTGGCTATGTCAACTCCATGGCAAGACAAAACTTCCTGAGCTATGAACTCGTGATCATAGGTGTCAGAAACCCTTTTAAGGAATGGTAGGATTGGTCAGTGGGTAAAGGAGCTTGCCTCAAGCCTGATGACCTGAGTTTGGTCTCCAGAACCCATCTTAGAAAGAGAGAGCCCCACTCCTGCAAGATGGCCTTTTTCTCCCACCTGAGCCCCCAAAGTCTATACACACCTAAAACAAAACAACAGAAATCCTTCTTGATGGCCAGGTGCAAAACTTTCCCGTTTATAGAAGAATGAAATGGGAGAATCAGTCAAATTCATAAACTTGAGACCACAGAGCATAACAAAAACATAGACATAGAACCCTAAGCACAGGAAGTTGCCCCTCCCCCCTTCCACAGTGACTTCAGGATGTGGGACATGTAAGAAAACGTAGAGTGGCTGTCAGGGCTCAGGGGGTTTCTCCTTGGAGGGACCTCAGCTAACTATAATAGATCTCATCTCTTAGTTCAAGGCTCCCAGCGCTGTGAACTCAACTGCCGCCCCCGTGGCTTCCGCTTCTATGTCCGACACACTGAAAAGGTGCAGGATGGAACCCTGTGTCAGCCTGGATCCCTAGACATTTGTGTGGCTGGACGCTGCCTGGTGAGGGAGGGCAGGGTGTTGGGGAGGGAGGGCAGGGTGTTGGTTTGTACATGTGCACCTTTACTTACACACACACACACACACACACTCCTTTAATTGTTACAGGAGTGAAAACACCAGGCTGAGGTGGCCAAAGGGAAAGTTTCTGCTGCCCAGTAAGGGTGGGTTGTAGGCAGGATTCCACCAGACTTGGCTAAAGCCCCTCCAAACGTGGCTGGGGATGGAGGAGCTCAGAGACCACTCTGACCTGAAGCACAAGAGCAGGGCAGGGGATGAGCTGGGCCCAGAGTGGAGTAGGGCCAGGTGTGAGGTATGCCTGGCTTTTGCGTGGCCCCTGCCTCACCTCACTCTCCCCAGAGCCCCGGCTGTGATGGGATCCTTGGCTCTGGCAGGCGTCCGGATGGCTGTGGAGTCTGTGGGGGTGACGGTTCTACCTGTCGTCTTGTTTCGGGGAATCTCACGGACCGAGGGGGCCCCCTGGGCTATCAGAAGGTCCTGTGGATCCCTGCGGGAGCCTCCCATCTTCACATTTCCCAGTTCCGACCCAGTTCCAATTACCTCGGTGAGAAACTGGACCTCAGTCCTGAGCTCCTATCCATTCTTCTTCTTTGATCTGCCTTCTACACCTTCTTCAGCTTAGCAAAAGGCCAAAGAGGCTGGAGGTCTTCTCCTAAGCCTGGTGGAGGCTGAGGAAGGTGGATGGCCCAGGTCCTTATTTCTGGGCACAGAGGCTTCGGAAGATAGTACCGCTATCACTCAGCTCAGATGTCTGTCTTTCAGCACTTCGAGGGCCCGGGGGCCGCTCCATCATCAATGGGAACTGGGCTGTGGACCCTCCAGGGTCCTATCCAGCCATCGGAACTGTCTTCCAGTATCACCGTCCTCCACGGGAGGAAGGCAAGGGGGAGAGTCTGTCAGCAGAAGGCCCTACCACCCAGCCTGTGGATGTCTATGTGAGCCTGGGATGGGAGCTGGGGCAGGTGCTAGGCCTTTAGGGAGGGAGGGAGGGAGGAAGGGAGGGAGGGAGGGAGGGCCCTTGGGGCAGAGCCCTGTGGATCAAATAGGGGAGAAGGCTAGGGGCTGCCCCTCTTGTTACCCCACACCATTCTCTCCTCAGATGATCTTTCAAGAGGACAACCCAGGTGTCTCTTATCAGTATGTCATCTCTTCCCCTCCTGCAGTCCTAGAGAGTCCTTCCACAAAGCCTCCAGCCTTTCAGCTTCAGCCTGGTAAAACTAGGATCCCCAGACCCAGAGAAGGAGGTTGAGGCAGGGACGGGGCTCCCGGGTAGCAGGGAGGCATCTAATCTGGCCCCTGGACTTCCCTGCAGAAATGTTGAGGGGGGAGCCCCTACTCCCCTCAGCCCTCCGCCCAGTTCGGGCACCAGGCACCCTCCAGCGTCAGGTTCGGGTTCCCCAAGTGCCTCCTCCGACTCATGTCAGGACAGCCACGGGGTCTTCGGCTGGATACTGGAAGCAAGTGGGGCACTCCGAGTGTTCAGCATCCTGTGGCAAAGGTGAGATTTCACACCTCAGCCCAAATCCTTGTTCTCTATATATCTACATAGATTCTATATCCTGGACCATGGGTCTGCACTGGACCCTGTGTCCGGAGCTTCACTGGAACAGGGCTCTGAGCCTTCCTGCCTCCCCTGGCTGCCCTCTTATTCCCTTCAGGTGTTTGGCGCCCCATTTTCCTCTGCATTTCCCGTGAGTCAGGAGAGGAGTTGAATGAACAGCGCTGTGCTGTGGGGGCCAGGCCCCCTGCTGCCCCTGAACCCTGCCATGGACCCCCGTGTCCCCCATAGTGAGTAAGGCCCACACGGAGGGTTGCGATACTTAAAACACAGTGGCCCTGAACTTGCTCCCTGCCCTCAGGTTCATACAGCACCCGGGTGCAGGGAGAGATCAGAGCGGTTCATGTCCCATAGACTGTAAGGAAACCCTAGCAGCCTCCTTCCCCCGCTAGAAATGGAGATTCCAAGTGTGAAATATGACTCCTCTCCTGTGTGCATCTCCACCCATCTCCCTCTCCCTCACCCACAGCTGGGAGGCTGGGGAGTGGACATCTTGCAGCCGATCCTGTGGCCCTGGCACCCAGCATCGCCAGCTGCTCTGCAGACAGGAATTCGGAGGTGGTGGCTCCTCAGTACCTCCAGAACGCTGTGGACATCTCCCCCGGCCCAACATCACCCAGCCTTGTCAGCTGCACCTCTGTGGCCACTGGGAGATTAGCTCGCCCTGGAGCCAGGTGAGGAGGACCCGTGAGAAGTAGGCTCCAAGGAATTTCCACCTTTTTTTCTCGTTATCAGTAACTTTACAAACAAGACCTATATGGAACCCTAATATCAGATAGCCCCGTGCCCAGCTCCCTCAGTCTGTAAGGCCCTGGTTCTGTAGAAGCAAGGCTGGAGGATGACTGACACCGAGCCTCCGGTCTTTCATCCCTCAGTGCTCTGTGCGCTGCGGTCGTGGTCAGAGGAGCCGGCAAGTTCGGTGTGTTGGAAATAATGGTGATGAAGTGAACAAGCAGGAGTGTGCTTCGGGGCCACCGCCACCGCCCAGCAGAGAGGCCTGTGACATGGGCCCCTGTACCACAGCCTGGTTCTACAGTGACTGGAGTTCCAAGGTGGGTCCTACACTTCTTCTGGCAAATCTGCCTTTCCTGGCGACTACACCCCAGGCCACGCTGTCACAGCCTGTCCAACACAGCCTTGATAAACTTTGTCTTAGCTTAGGAACTCAGAGATAACTCACACTCATCATTTTAGTACTTGGGAGGCTGGGCCAGCCTGGGCTACATAGTGAGTTCCAGGTCATATGAGTTGCAGTAGAACCTTTTTGTTCTGTTTGTTTTATTTATTTATTTATTTATTTATTTATTTATTTATTGAGACAGGATTTCTTTGTGTAACTTAGCTGTCCTAGAACTAGCTCTGTAGACCAGGCTAGTCTCAAACTCACAGAGATATACCTCCCTCCGCCTCACAAGTGCTAGGACTAAAGGTGCACACCACCGCCCCCCTCAATCTATCTTTAAAAAAAAAAAAAAATACAGGCTGGGCATGGCAGTACTTTTAATCCCAGCTAAGGCAGAAGAACCTCTGTGAGTTTGAGTTCTAGGCTAGCCAGGGCTAAAAATGAGACCCTGTCTCAAAAAAACATGACCAACAAAAATCTAACCAACCAACCAGACAAAAAGGAAAAAATGCTCAGTGGTTATGGGCATTTCCTGCTTTCCCAGAGGACCTGAGTTCAGTTCTCAGTACCCTTATCAAGTAGCTCACATGGTAACTCCAGTGTCAGGAGATCTGGTACCCTCTTCTGGCCTCTGTGGACATACATAGCTTACACAGACACAAACAAAACAACAAAGTAAAACACAGAAGGGGACTGGCCAGATGGCTCAGTAGATGAAACTCCTTGTGTGGTAGGCCTGACAGTCTGAGTGAGGTCCCTGTATCCCATGGTGGAAGGACAGAACCAGCCCTTGGGCACCTGCACTCACACACGCTGGACTTGCAGTCATACACCTTTAATCCTGCTACCAGGGAGACAGAAATAGGAGCTTTCTGAGCCTGAGGCCAGCCTGGTCCACACAGCCAGTTCCAAGATGACTAGAGCTACATAAAGAGACTCTGTCTTAAAAAGAATCGTACATATAGAAACAATAGGTTTTATATAAATAAATAAATAAATAAATAAATAAGGTGTGGTGTAGCTCTGTTGACAGACAGTGTGTGTGCCTAGCATGTGTGAAGCTCTACTTTTGACCTCCAGTACCACATAAACCAGGTGTACAACATACACTTGTTGTTACCAGCACCCAAGAGGTAGAAGCAAAGGGATCAGGAATTTAAGTATCTCAGTTTTATACCAAGTTTGAGAATAGACTAGCACCTAGCTATCTGTCTCTTCTTATAGGCTGGTACCCTGGGGGCATCACTGAACTCCTGGGATGTGAGGCCTCCCCACCTCAGGTCCAGTCAACAGGCTACTCAACAGGCCACTCTCCCTCCCAACAGTGCTCAGCCGAGTGCGGGACAGGAATCCAGAGACGTGCTGTGGTCTGCCTTAGGAGTGGGGAGACCCTTCAGGGGGACCCGGAAGCAGGAAGCACTGAGCAGGGCTGCCCTCTCAGAAGCCGCCCTCCCGACATGCGTGCCTGCAGTTTAGGGCCCTGTGAGAGGACATGGCGCTGGTACACCGGACCCTGGAGTGAGGTCGGCGGAGGGCCCTGAGATGGGGAGCAGGAGGGAAACAGTCTTGGCGAGTCCCCACATTGTTAACTGAAGAGTGATCTCTTTTCCCTCACACAGTGTTCCTCAGAGTGTGGGTCTGGCACACAGCACAGAGACATTATCTGTGTGTCCAAACTGGGGGCTGCGTTCAATGTGACTTCTCCCGGCAACTGTTCCCACCTACCCAGGCCCCCTGCCCTGCAACCCTGTCAGGGGCAGGCCTGTGAGGACCGATGGTTCTCTACTCTCTGGAGCCCGGTGAGTGCCTGGCTCCCTTGCCTTGTTCTCCTTGGGCCTCTAGCAAAGAGGCCTGCACTCAGCCAAGCCCCTCAGAGCCCAGGACAGCCCAGATGAGCTTCTGTGTTGTCCCACTTCCTGTAGACTTGGAGGATTCGAGGACCTTCTCCATTTGGGATTTTATAATGTCCCTGGATAATGTTCTACCACAGTCCCTCAGAGAGGAAGGGCGCGGGGAGCAGCCCTGAGAACTTTAGACATCTGATCTGATGGCTATGGTCTCCCCAGTGTTCTCGGTCCTGCCAGGGAGGCGTGCAGACGAGGGAAGTCCAGTGCCTGAGTAGCAACCACACTCTTGGCTCCCGATGTCCTCCTCACCTGCGACCTTCCAGGAAGCGGCCCTGTAACAGCCAACCCTGCAACCAGCGACCAGGTAAAGAGCTTCCCATCCACCCCAGTGGAGATTTAGCTGGAACATGGGCAGATGTGAGAAGGGCTGGTGGGACTGGGCACCACACTTCCAGAGCGATGATGTCAGTCCTGTCTCGTGCCATTGACCTCTGTCCTCAGATGACCAATGCAAGGACAGCTCTCCACATTGCCCCCTGGTGGTACAGGCCCGGCTCTGCGTCTACCCCTACTACACAGCTACTTGCTGCCGCTCATGTGCCCATGTTCTGGAGCAGTCTCAGCTGGATCCTGCTTGAAATGGGTCCAAGAGACCCTCTCTTCGTGGTTTTCTTGTGCCACCCACTGACTAGGCCACTCTGTGTCCTCTGGCTTTTCACCTGGTCTCAGCCTTGCCAGAGGGATCCAGGGTGAGAGACCTACAGTGTGATAGCCCAAGGAGTGTACCTGACCTACCTGGGTGTTTGCCCCTGTGTACGGTCATCACTTTCTCAAAAGCAGCCTGAGAAAGAACCGGAAGTGGGCAGTGCTTGTTTCCCTCATGCTTTTCTGGGCTGGGGAGAAAGCAAGACTACATTTCCCTACATGTGTCCCTCAGTTCTGTGCTCCAAACCTTACCTCCACATCAGGCCTCACATCTTCTAAGTTACCCTGTTGGTCCTGTCCCTGCTTTATCTAGTCTCTGTATTCCTACCTCCCTAATTAGCAGGGGTGGGGGTGGGGGGTCAGCCACTGCTACCTTACCTTACCCGGGAAAGACCACATCTCTCCAGAGCAGGGACCAGTTGTGTCGAGGGTGAAAAAGAGAAACGTCAGCATAAGACACCATAGCCCCAGCCCCCACTTCACACTGAAAATGATGCCCACCCCAGAAGTAATTTATTTTTTATTAAAGTTGATTGTGACAAATATTGTTATCTTCATGGGGACCCCACCATCTGAGCAGTGCGAGGCCAGAATGTGGTGTGGGACGGGAGCAGTGCTTTGGGATGGGAGGAAGGTGTGGTCCTCACGCTGTGGGCGGAGCTTCAGACCTGGAGCAGTCTGGCTCAAGGGCCTGATATCCTGTCCCACCCAACAACTGCAGATGGCTCGTTGGCCACTAGGGGCCGCTACTTTTCCCAGTTTAGGAGCAGTAATGGGTGCTTGGATCCCAGCAGGGAGCCTGTGGTGGGCTTTTGGGTAGGCTCTTCCTGTAGTCTCTAGGAATCCAGCAGGACTTTTCAATCCAGGGCCAAGCTGCCTTGTGTGTGTGTTCGTGAGGCATGGGTGCGACTTTTCAGGTTCTCTTGCTCTGGCCTGTCTTCTCCTCTTTAACCCACTTCCCTGTTAGAAGCTTGCTTACTGCGTCCCTTTGGTGCACGTGGTGGTGACTTTGCCCCCTCCCCTTGCTCAGCAGAATCACAGGAGCTTGGCCCGCCTGACTCTGTGACTGCAGGATGAGGGAGGGGCCAACGGAGGACCAGATGTCCTGCCAGAGACACATTCCTCAGAGATGTCTCAGCAGGCCTCCTCCCTCCCCCACCACTTCCCGCTCCCCGTGTTTCTTTCAAAGTAAATAACTTGCTAAAGCTGCTGTGAAGGGGACAGCTTTCTCCAGGGTTCTCTTCCCTGACTCCTACAGTTCCGAGGCCAGAGTTTCTTGCTTCAGATGTTCCCACTGGAGGCAGCTCAGTCCCGTCCTTGTCTCTCCAAACAGCCTAAGTCTGGTCATTAGTAAAAGCCTGCGGACAGTTTTACTCAGTGACTACTATTTTCTGAACATAGCTAGACTCCGAGGATATCAAGTTCCCCTAAAAATCTGTTTTTTCTACTGTAGCAAATCCTTTGTTACATTAGAATGGCACAAAACTCACTGCCTTGGGACTCAGGCTAGTGTGTGGAGAGTGGGCGAGGACGCAGGGGAGGGAAAATTATTACGTTTCATACCTGGGACAAATGGCTGACTTGCCTGCTTAATATATTAAAGTGGACCTGAAGTCTAGGTTCTCTCAGCCTCCCTCAGTCCCTGCCTGTTTCACGGGTATGGTTGGCACACCCTGTCTCCCAGCCCAGGAGACTGGCCTGCCCCTCCCTGTATAATCGACCATTCTGGCTACCTGCCCCCTTTGTACCTTTGGCCTCCTGGCTGCTGCACCTGGTTCCTCTCTCTTCCCCTCCCTCCTCTCCTCACAGGGTAAGGCCTACTCTGGACTCTCCAGGCTGTGGCTGCCTCTGGCTACGTTCTCCCTTTTGATCTAGTGTAAACTTTCTCCTTCAGCATTCCTAGGAGCAGTCATGCCCCTTCCTAGTTGTTTTTTTTTTTTTTTTTCCATTCAAAATAAAGTGATCAAGCCCTGTGGTGGTGGCGCACGCCTTTAATCCCAGCACTTGGGAGGCAGAGGCAGGCGGATTTCTGAGTTCGAGGCCAGCCTGGTCTACAGAGTGAGTTCCAGGACAGCCAGGGCTATACAGAGAAACCAAAAATAAAAAATAAAAAAAATAAAGTGATAATAGCAATTGGGAGGCTGAGGCAGGAGGATCACAAGGCTAGCCTGGGCTATACTGTGAGACCCTGTCTCAAAAAACACGATGAAAAAAAAAAAAACTGACTTTGGCTCAGAACAGGGCTCCCCCACAAGGAGGCTACAAGAATGCCCCGCCTCTGAGGAGGGTCAGATGTGCTTCTTTCTTGGGTGACCTTGGAAGGGAAGGCAAAGACGTAGGGACCAGAGAAATGCGGCCCAAAGCCAGCTTCCAGATACAGGCAATGAACGCAGAGTCCCTGAGCAGGGAGGGGTGGCTGCACTCCCAGGCCCTCCCATCAGTTCCTGGAAACAGGACTGGGGTGGAGGCCACAGCTCAGCTGACTTCCCCTCCCTTTTGAGGCCTCTTAGGGCTGTTGCTGGGCAGGTTTAGAGTTCGGTCTGGGCTTGAGAGCCAATCACCGGTGGAGAATGCAGCCATGGCCCTCTAGGGTTCCCCCAACATCATGAACACCTCCTTTCTTTTTCTGATAGCCCCAAAGCTTCTACCTCTAGCCTGTGACTCTGAGGGGTGGGGTGAGTCTGCCCTCTTCCTCACTGTAAGGAGAAGTCCCTGCAGTCCTCAGGTCAACTTGTGAGCAGCATGGGGTTAGAGTAGACATTCCTAGGAAGGAAGGTCTGACTTAAAGCCCCCTTTTCCCTGGGCCCCTTGAAGGAGCAGTGGCTAGACAGTTTTGTTGACCTCTGAAACTCTCCGGAGGGTCTGAGTAAGGAAGTTAAAACCCAAAGGGCAGATGGATGTGGTGAAGCCCCTGTTTGGTGCGCTAGGGGGAATTTAGGGAAGAACTTAGAGGAACTGGACCTTTGAGACTTGAGATGGGGCAGGGGGATGGGAGCAAATGGCACGCACACAGAGAGCGAGCATGCAGAGGCCCATGCATGGCCGCGGAGTGCTCATTTCTGTGTGTTTGCTGCTGGGAGAGGTGGTTCTAGTATACAGATGACCTGTCTGTATGTTTTCAGTTCAGCTGTGCTGAGGCACGGCCGGGTGAGAGTTTACTTTGTGTGCAGGAAGCCCCAGGCTGTGCATTATTTTTAAAAGCTCCGTGGCTAGGGGTCCCCTCCCCCTTACTTCCTTACTCCAACTTCCTAGGGTAAATACCCTCTCGATTTAAGCTTCAGCCTTTCTACTAAATTTAGCGAGTAGACTTCCGAATCCCCCTTGGCCACCTGGTCGGAAGGTGCGTGCAGCTGCAAAGGTGGACCTGATGGAGTTTCAACACGAGGTCCCTCCCCGGCCACTCATCCATCGAGACTTCACTTTCTGGTCAGCAGGACTGAGGCTGAGCACAAACTACTAGGCTGCTGCCCAGGGCTTGAGTGTCTCAGTCACCAGCCATTCTCTGTCAAGAAATCCACATGAAGATTATAGCTGAGGGTCAAGTAGACATTAAGGATCGAGGCTGTGGGGTGGAGAAAACTCGGGAGCCACAGCCCCCTGGACCCCAGCTGGCCCTCTTTCCTTTCTTGCCTGCCCCTCTGTAGCTCTGGTTTGCCTGGAGCCTGTGATGATCCTCCTTGACCAAGGCCCCAAAGTGCTGGGCATGTGTCACCATACCAAACACAACGTTTGCAGACTCTGCTTTCTACTCTGCAGCCAAGGAATGCCTTGCTAGAGTGGCCTGTGGTCTGCAGAGATCTGAGTGGAGACAGGGGTATTCCTTCTCACCCCAGGACCCCTCAAACCCATCCCTGGGCTGAGTGGGGGTGTCTCAGGAGAGTGGTTCACTTGTTGCAGGCAGGTGGAGAGGTGAGAAAAGCACCTTCTTTATACAGGAAGTCTCAGGAAAGTACCTAAGTCTGACAAGAGAGAGAAACAGTCTGGGTTAATCTCAGTATACCTAGCACCAGTTATCAATATGGGGTTGGGCTCCTTAACCTGGGAGATGGGGTGCTGGAGGGACTCCAAAGGAGGATGCTTCAGGTCCGAGGCTGGACACACAGTGATTAGCTGGCAGGGAGCATCATCAGCTGTGTCTGCGTAAACCCAGAGAGCTGGGGGTGCTGTACATCTTTGCTCTCACATTTAAGGCTGAGTAAGGATTGATTATCAAGAGTTCCAAGACAACCTGGACAACAGAATAAAACTCTCCCCTTCACTCCTGTCCCCTTCACACAACTAAAGGAAAACAGACCAGATTGTGCATTTCCTGTGCGAGAAGCAAAACCTGCAGGTTCAACTGTGAAGGAGCCACCCCCACATGTATTTTGTGGTGCATGCAAGTGCCACTGCTGCACCAGTGCCGAGTGACGTCAGGGGACTTCCGGTGGAAGAGACCTCAAGTCATCACACTTGGCAGCAAGTGCCTCTAATGCTGAGCTCGGCCTTCTTTGCATAAGAGAGTAGTGTCCTATGAGCCTGGATACCTATGCTAAGGGGAGACTCAGTATGGACTACGGAACAGGACAGGTGCTGAGGCCATCTGCCCTGAACTACCTTACCCTATTCCAGTCAGCTTCCTTGTCCTCCCTAGGGTTGACCATTGGCTGTTAACATTTTGTGGTTCGCTTTTTTGTTTTGTTTTTTTGAGAAAAGGTTTCTCTGTGTAGTAGCCATGTCTGTCCTGGATGCATTTTGTAGACCAGGTTGGCTTTGAACTCACAGAGCCTACCTGCCTCTGTTTCCTGAGTGCTGGGATTAAAGGGTGTACTACCATCTGGAGAGATGGTTCAGTGGTTAAGAACACTGCCTGCTTTTCAAGAGGTGCTGAGTTCAATTCCTGGCAAGCAGACCTTATAACCATCTGTAATGAGATTTGATACACTGTTCTGGTGTGTCTGAAGACAGCTACAGTGTACTCATATACATAAAAATAATAAAATCTAGGGAAAAAAGTAAAGGGTGCGCCACCATGACCAGCAGTCCCTCCCAACCCCCATTTTCTGTTGTTTTAAAATTGATTTTACTTTATAAGCACTGGTGTTTTACCTGCATGTATGTCTAGGACAGGGTATCCAACCCCCTGGACTGGGTTGTTGACAGTTGTGAGCTTCCATGTGGGTGCTCAGAATTGAACTCTGGAAGAACAGCCAGAGCTTATAGCCCCTGAGCCCTTTCTCCAGACCCTATCATTGTATGTGTCTTGCAGAATAAGAGTGATGGACAGGAACAAGTGGGCAAAGCTGTGTTCCCATCAAAATATATGACACTGAAACTTTTAATTTCATATCTCAATACATCACAAAATACTTTTTAGATTCCTATTAACCATATTAAAACACAAGCCAAGTTGTCATGTTAGCTGAGATAAGGCACTGAGCACCAAGACTGATTGCCCTGACATGGATCCCTGGGTCCAACACCTCCATGTTATCTTCTGACTTCACACCCGTGCCTCCTCACTACTCACTGTGCCTGGACAGATGGTTTGGTAAGTGAAGGTTCTAGTTGCCAAACAATGACCACTGGAACTTGATTCCTGGACCTCACAGGGCAGGAGAGAACAGTCTCCTGAAGGTTGACCTCTGCTGTGCTACACAGGTGTTCTCATAGATACAGACAAAATAAATGTAATCATTCTTTAATGTAATAAAATTAAAAAATGAAGCCAAGTGGTACACGCCTATGGTTCCAGGGCTTCGGAGATGGGGGCAGGCTAAATATCAGAATTCAAGGCTATTGTAAGCAGTAAGAATTAGGGAATCCAATTTTTTCCTAGAACAAATTTGACACTGTGAGTTATCTCAGTGTGCTGTTTCAAAAGCTTTAAAATAGCTTTTTTCCTCCTCCCTAAGACAGGGTTTTTCTGTATAGCCCTAGTATCCTAGACCTGCCTGCCTCTGCCTCTTGAGTGCTGAGACTAAAGTGTGTACCACCACAGCCAGATGTTTTTTGTCAAATTCTTTTCTAAAGATTAATTTATTTTATGTGTATGAGTACACTGTAGCTGTCTTCAGACACACCAGAGAGGGCATCAGATCTCATTACAGATGGTTGTGTGACACCATGTGGTTGCTGGGAATTGAACACAGGACCTCTGGAAGAACAGTCAGTGTTCTTAACCACTGAGCCATCCCTTTTGTCAAATTCTTATACCACAAATTTTTCTTTCCCTCAGCATTGATACATTCTTCTTGAGAAGTTTCTTTTTTTAAAAATTTATTTATGTCTATGTGTGTCTGCACATGTGTGGTGTGTACACGTGTCCCCCTGAAGCCAGAGCTATGGGCAGCTGTAAGCCACTCTGTGTGGGTGCTGGGAACTGAACTATGGTTCTCTGCAAGAACATTTAACATTTTTTTGGGGGGGGGGGGGTCTTTCGAGACCGGGTTTCTCGTGTAGCCCTGGCTGTCCTGGAACTCAGAAATTCGCCTGCCTCTGCCTCCCAAGTGCTGGGACTAAAGGAATGTGCCACCACCACCCAGCTACCCAATTTTTTTTTAAGGTGCATTTGTGTTTTGTCTGTGTAAAGGTCCTGGGAGTTACAGATAGCTGTGGGCTGCCACATGGTGCTGGGATTTCAACTCAGGAACTCTGGAAGAGTAGTCAGTTCTCTTAACTGCTGAGCCATCAAATTCAAATTCTCCAGCCCAAATTCTTTTCTTTTTAAGGCAGGGTCTCACTATGTAGAGCAGGCTGGCCTCCCAGTCAGAGCTCCACTTGCCTCTGCCCCGCAGTGTACCAGCAGTAGCGGCTTACTTCTCATATGTAGGCTGACACCACCATACCCTGCTTCTGCTCTGTATAGATCACAACACAGAAAGGAAGAGACCAGACTTAACCACCAAATGTGGGGGAGGGGAAGGTGGCAGGCAAAAAGGGCTCCCCAAAATCCAGCATCTCCAAGGTGTTTCTCAGAGTAACTGTTCCAAAAGCTGATGTTGGATCAAGGCTGGGGTGTACAGTGGGAGAGTTTGTGTTTAGTGTATCCAAAGGCCCCAACTGGATCCCCAGAACAACAAAAAAACCAAATTCAAACAAATGCACATCTCACACACACACACACACACCCTCATTTCAACACCGCTGTTTCCCAGTTTCTGTTTCAGTGCCTCATGAGGGATTTCTGAGAAATGAGAACGTCACTTCCCACAGCCTGTGTGTTTGTTTGCTGTTTTAAATTTTATCTTATTTTCTTTGAAATTTCTTTTTGTAGCCCAGGCTGTTCTGGAACTGGAGGCAATCCTTTTGTGTCTGCCTCTCATAGGTTGAAATTACTAGCATAGTTAAAGGTGTTTTTTTTGTTTTGAATGAAGAGATGGGAGAGGAAAGGCAGTTCTCAAGCTCATACTTAGTAATCCAGAATGTTCCACACTAGGAGAAACACCACTCTGTACAGCAGTCACCTGCAGGCTGTGCTTGTGCTCAGACCTGGGTTTTTCGGGGTCAAAAGGAAGTAAACAAGACCATCACCCTCAGGAAAAGTGAACAAACCTAACAGCTGCCTCTGCTGCAGCCCAGCTGTCCCTCCCACCAACATGTCCCAGGCAGAGACTGCTCCAGGCACACTAGGGAATGGAGGGGTGAGCTGAGCAAGGAAAGGCAGAGGAGATTGGGGGATAATGCGTGCACAGAAGTCCCAGGCATGCTGGCTCATGCTTATAATCCTAGCATGCCATGCATGCGGTGGTGGCTAAGGTGGGAGACTGCTGCAAGTCTGAGGTCCACTGAGTACACACAGCAAACCATGTTCTTAAAAAAAAAAAAAAAAAAAAAAAAGCTGCAAGCCTCTCCAGCCCGGTTACAAGCCTTTTCCTTAACTGTTTTCTTGATCTCTTGCCCAGCACACCTTGTCCCAGGCTAACTTGAATAAACAAACATACGCATGTGACCACATGAGAGTTAGGGCAAGATTCTCAATGGAATGCAGCCCCAGCCAGTTAGGGGAGCAGGAGCTGAGATCTCCCCAACAGGCTTGGTAGATTAATACCAGCAAAGCAGCCAAAACAATGAGCTCATGGGCAAGAAAAATGTAGTCTGTGGGGGAAGTCTGGGCAGCCAGAGCAAACTGGTTTTCTGAATCAGGATGGGAAGAACACCAATTGAGTCTCCCACGGGAACAAAAGAAGAATAGAAGCCACCACGAATTTAGTAACTGGCAGGGGTTGTCCCTACTAAGTTTTGTTCTGCAGAGTGTAGCTCTTGGTCCTATGCTCAAAACCGTGCTTGCTTTTCCTGGCTATGAGTCTGGAAGGTGAAGGACCCGTGAGGTTTCCAGCTCTAGTATAATAGGCTATACATACAGAAACTTAGGTAAGGACATGGCAGTAATCCCAGCATTTACAAGACTGAGCCCATGGAACAAGAATGTCTCAAGTAAAACTTAATATAGCTGAATAATGCTAATATCACAGCCCTCACAGTACATTGTGGGGTTGTGATACTGTGTGGGTCATACCAGTTGCTCCCCATTGGAAGTATAGAGCTGACTGGGAGCTAGGTTGAAGCTGATGTGTAGCCAATTGCCAGAATACTATATACACTATATACTACTGTCCCAGGAGAAAAAGTAAAACTCCAGGCTAGACTTTTGTGTTGGTGAGGACCCAGCCATTAAGAACATATGGTGTGCCGGGCAGTGGTGTCGCACGCCTTTAATCCCAGCACTTGGGAGGCAGAGGCAGGTAGATTTCTGAGTTCGATGCCAGCCTGGTCTACAGAGTGAGTTCTAAGACAGCCAGGGCTATACAAAGAAACCCTGTCTCGGAAAAAAAAAAAAAAAAAAAAAAAGAATATATGGTGTTCTTTACAGAAACCAGAGTTTGTTTCCCAGCATGTGTAGCAGACGGCTTGCAAATGCCTGTGATTCCAGCTCCTAGGACTGACCCACTCACATCCACATACAGGTTAATTAAAAATAAAGCCATGACCCTTTAATGCCAGCATTTGGGAGGCATATCCTGGAAGTTCAAGAGCAACATGACCTATAGGTCTTATAAGGCAACTTTCAAGCAAGCTAAGGCTACATAATGAGACCCTGTCTCAAAAATAAAGACAGAGGGGTGTGGTGACACGTCATAAATCTAGGAGCCAGGGCAGGTAATCCCTTTGAGTCAACCTGGTCTACATAGTCAGAGCTTCATAATGAAGCCTGTCTCAAAAAATAAAATAAAATAAAATAAAAAAATTAAGAAAGAAAGAAAGAAAGAAAGAAAGAAAGAAAGAAA
>NW_021620675.1:1878887-1894571 GCF_004785775.1 Grammomys surdaster
AAAAAAATTAAGAAAGAAAGAAAGAAAGAAAGAAAGAAAGAAAGAAAGAAAGAAAGAAAGAAATGGGACTCCAAGACATTTCCCAGCTGTTGGAAACTATTATTTTGTAGAAACTCTTGGGAGGCAAAGGTAGGAAAGAAAGACAGCTACATGTTCAAGGTCAGTCTGGTCTACACACAGATTTGCAAGCCAGTCAATAAGACTTCAAAGAAAGCCAAAACAACAAAACTCCCTCACAGCCTTTCTCAGAACTACTAGTGTATAGCCTGGTGAGGTAGCAAAGGCCTGTAATTTCAGCACCTGAGAGGTGAAGGCAGGAAGATCTTAAGTTCAAGAGTAACCTCAACCAGGTAGGGAGTTCAAGGCTATCCTGTCTCAAATCAATAGTAAAGAGTTCCTGATACAGAGCCAGCTCCTCCTCCCTTGACCCAGGTAAGAGTCAATGGAGTCCAGGTTTTGCCTGGGCAACGCAGTGACACGTGATCTCAAAACACAACACCCAGTTCTTGGAATCCTTTGACTAACCAGCCTCCCCGGGATGCCCCTCCCCCTTCCAGATGCTTCGCATAACAAAGATAAGCTAAGCTAACACTGTAACTACTGTGAACTAAGAGAACTAAGTTTCCAAATCTCTAGAAAAGCCTTTGAAGACGGGGTGGGGGAGGTTCATGAGGCAGAGTTCTGAAATCACTGAACAAGTGAAGCCCTGCAGCACTAGAATATTCTGCAGATTCTTCTGCCCCAGGAGCTGCCTGTGCTTTGGACGTCTGACTAAAGCCATGCTGTACACTGATGGGACTTCTTAAATGCTCTTTTTATAAAATCTTCGTTATCAAAGCTTGTTTTAAAGAGTTTTTAATCTGGCCTTATGACTGCCTCATGCCAGGATTTGAGAGGTAGAGGCAAGACTATCAACCCAAGTTTGATCCCAGCCTGGGCTAGAGTGCCAATGTGTCTTAGGAAAGGGGGGCACAGGGAGTACTGATGCAGGAGACTGAACGTGGGACCTTGGAAAGGATTCTTCAGCAACAACAGCATGACCTAGCTGTGAGTGACTGGACTATACAAGCAGGTGTAGCTCAGCTGAACAATATTACAAGGCTGTGGTTTAAACTCCAGTACCTCTTACCAACAACTCAGAAAAAGGTAAAAATCACAGGACAAAAAAAAAAAAGAAAAACAGCTAGATGGTTGATTGACTGCTTGCTATTATTCCGAAGGCTCTAGGTTGTGGCCTGAAGATTAGCTATGTCAAACACGGTGTGTGTGTTTGTGTCATTACTGAGGCCTCTAGTGACTCAGGCTACTCTGAATAAAAGCCTTAGATGGCTTAAACTCCTCCCGAGCAGTGGTGAAATTAAGATACGCGCCACCACATCCACTTTTTCTTTTTTTACCCCCCCAAACAAGTTTTCAGGCTGCCTAAACCAGCTTCAAAATCCCCAAGTAGCAAAGGCTGCCCTTTAATCCCTGACCCTCAGGCCTCCATCTCCAGTCACTGGGATTCCCCGTGTATCACCACTCTATGTCACACACCTACTCCACGTGATGAAGCGTGATGAAGCATGGATGGGGCCCGTCATGGTGGCATACAAGGCTAAGGCACAAGTGTCAGAAGTTGGATGCAGGCCTAGCTCTGTATCAGAAGTACACCCCACCACCAATTATCAACAGAAACAGTACTGTGCAGAACTCAAGCTCGGTAAGATTTGGGAGACTGTTGGGGTCTTGTTATGTATCACAGGCTTACCTTGAATCTGATGTAATCCCTTTGTTGGGCGTAGAGGTGTAGGACAAGCAAGACTTATTTAAGTCTTCTTCCTTGGGTGTCACTGTCCCAGCATGCCTCTGCTAAGGGAATACACTTGTACACAGCTCTGTCTGCTCTTTCAGTCCTAGGAATTAAACCACTGGTGTCCAACCACTGAACCACATTCCCAACACGTGAGTCACTCCTTTCACTTCTGAGTCTGTTGAGAATTTGTCAACAAGGATCAAGGTAGAAGAGGCTATCACATTTCCTGGAGCTTTCTTCACTCAGGTATTTTGGATAGCCTTACATGGATGTTGGGAACTGAACTCAGAACTCCTAAATTGCAGAGCCATCTCTCTGGTCCCCACGACCTGCACTATGCAGCCCATGTTGGCTTTGAACTCCAGGAAGTACTTCTGCCTCAGTCCAAGTGATGAGAGTTATGGGCATGAGCCAGTCAGTATGCCTACCACAAAGCAACTTTACAATAAAAAGTTACTGTCATCTAATAATAAAACCCATGGAAGAGGGGACAGATGTTAAAACAGACAAAATTAAGTAGAAGGTGTGGATCCTGTTTGCATGATTAGTGTTTATGGCTGAAAACCAGTTATGCAAACCTCAAATTTGCACATTTCCAAGGTGATTCGCCTCCCTTTCAATGGATGTGACAAAGGCAGGATAGTTCTAACCCGCTTACTCTCACCTCCTTCTTGGAAGAAGGGGCACTGAAAACCAAGTACTAAAAACCTTAGATGATTAATCTGATTCATATCAAAAGAGGTGTGTGTGCTTTGCTTTTACATTAAAAAAAAAAAGCGAAAATACTATACTCAAGATAGGAGATGGCAGAGTGGTGATGGGAAGGGCACTAGCCACCATGCCAGAGTTTGATCCCCAGATGCTGCAGTGGGAAAAAGAGAACCTCAATTTACAAGTTAAACCATTGTACAACTCCTGCTATTGTTTTCAAGCACACTGATAACTTGGTAACTCCCAAGGGGAGAGCCTGCACTTGACTGGTGGGTCAGAAGCTGGGAAGTAGTATACAGCCTGCAGATGTAGGGATAACATACCCAAGTTCCCAGCTTAAGCTCAGCAGGATCACCATACATGTTCAAGGTCAACCTTGGCTGAAGAATTTTAGATACAAGAAACCTTTCAAGAAGGAAGCCAGGTGTGGTGCTAAGCATTCTCCCCCACCACCCAGAAAAGTACAGAACTAGTCTAAGCAGGAATACATTAACCAGGAATTTGAATTACAGGTACCACATATTCCTTTGCTATAAAGCAAATCAACCATGACTTTTGCTTTTATTTCACTTACATTTGCTCAGCTGACTTCCCTAAAAGGCTTGCACAAGAGAGGAAGGCAAGGCGATAAGAAAAGACCCATACCACATCTTACTTGGGGGGGAAAGGTTTATTTTTTCCTTAGAAGAAACAGAAGTTAGGGAAACATATACAACCCACATTAACTTGCAGTTGGTCCTAACCCTTTCGGGAACAGCTGTTAAAAATGTTAGGTGCTCTACCAGAATGAAGGTGTTCACCCAGACAGAATGTACATGGAAGATGGTTAAAGACTGCATGTTTTTTCCCTGAGAGACGTGTAAGACAAACAGAATTTGCTGAGAGCCATCTTTCCAAGCAGCCCCTCCCTCTCCACTTTGGAGGATGTGCCTCAACTATTCATCCAGTCAGCACTCTGACCACATGCCTCTTCTCCCTCTCAATCAATCCCTTTCCCTACCACTTGAGCTCTCCAAGTCTTCATGGCCCTGCACCTAAAATACCTGCTAAGACCCTGTCTGTACTTCAGCTTTCACACCTTGTGAGCTGGGAAGCCAGGCTCCTAGTAAACAAAACTTCCAAGACTGGATTATGAGAGGATAACCTTTTAGTCACCTCAACCTAGAGGGTTTATTCAACTACATAAAGTGCTCTTAAGTTCAAAGAGATAAACATAAATAAGCAAATTATGATCAAGGATAAATACACGGGTACAAATCGCTCCAGCAAGATGGCCTGATGGCTGAGATGGGCAGGCAGGGCGCTTCTTCCCCATTACATTCTTAGTCATTTGATTCAGGCCTATTTTTATCTGCAGCCCTGACTAAAGGTCACATTCTGAGGATGAAGCTTTCAAATGACCCTAGCTTAAACACCTTCATTTTACCAGTGGCTTTTGTATAACTGGGTCTAACAAAACCCGTGTTTCTCTAAATTTAAGTGAACATATTCACACTTGGAGCAAACTATAAAGCTATAATGCAGCTTACTCTGACTTCTGAAACTCCCAAGGGGACTTTTGATGCTTTTCTTACCAAAACTGGATAAAGTAACAATGGAAACCATGCCAATCCAAGAATGCCCATACCTGGTTACTGTTGGTCACAGGGCTCAAAGAGGAAGTATTGCTATCCTCTAACAAGAAAGTTGTGCCGACTCTGATTAGGATGGGGAGGGATTACTTAGGTTCGAAGCTTTGGGGGTGGGAGTGAGAGAGTTCTAATGTAGACAATTAAAATGGCCAGTAAAGAGCACAGGGAGAAAATGTAGACAACTATATCTGTAGGGGGAATACGAAGCATATTAGCCAACACGTAAAGGAAGTAGAGGAAGTAAAGGTTACACCTAAAGAGACCAATACAGAAATTCAAAACAAAGCTTGGCAATCATTAGTAGAAAAAAAAATACATATTTGTTTTATTGACACCAGGCTTAAACTTGTGTTAAACAAGTAAAGCCTGTGAATAGCACCATGGTTAAGATTCTAGGCTGCTGTCCCAAACCACTTTACAACTTAGTAAGGGGATGAAATGTCTCACATCTGCCTGTGATCCTTAAATACAAAAACAGATTGAATAATTAAGCCTGCATAGTTATAAACCCGATTGGTTCTACCAAGACCAGTCCCCACATACAACCGGTTCTGCACACATACTACAATGGATGACAAAGTTTTAAAAAGTTGTAAGAAATACATTTCTAACTAGAGAAGCTGCAAATTTCAAAAGGGTATGGAAAAAACTAAATCCAAAGACTTCCTTCTTATGTTCAAAGAAATAGACTTTCTGTAAAAATATATACAATTTTTACAGACAAATACATTTCATAAGTTTTCTTAAAAATTGAGGCTCTTCAGTTTTGTAACTAATTAGTGAACCTTAAGTCAAGTACTTTTTTGGCCATCACTAGGCTGATAAACTTAAGAGTCATCCAAACCAAGCCAAAGTAGACAGGTCTAAAAGTTCTGCGCACTTGGACTCTGTAAGAAAGCACACTCGAGTCTGCTTAGAGAGGGCCTCCCTTCACATTCTTGTACAGCACTGCAGCTTCTAGTCACGAGTTTGGTGACTTGCAGGTTAAAAATCTGTTTTACACAAGTCACCAACATTGTTAGGACTTCTCTCTCAACACTCTGAGCAGAGTAATAGATTCTGCATATGTATTGAACTCTGTGACTAGCCCAATGACTGGCCCCTACTCCACCTCCAGACAAGGAAACCAAACCTTTCCATTCACCCCTTCCATTCATTCTAGAAGTTCTCCTCCACGGCCTCCCAAAGTTTGCTGAGAGGGACTTTGCTTCATTCAGACAGTGACTCTTCCAGAGGGAGCACGTTTCCCATGTATTTATTCTTGTTAGCCACAATCCTGTAGCCACTTTCTTTCTGCTATGTTGCTACAGTAGAACTGGACTGTTAAAATCCTGGGCAGCTTCAAGTCCACCTTCATAAATACATTTGTTTTCACAGAAGCGTGTGGTTTGGTGGCTGGAGCTTTTAAGAGTCACCTATTGCACTCACAAGGCTATCTTATTAGATATGCCAGACCAGCCCCTACTCCAGCAACACCTGCAAAAGCCAGCAGCACATTTCTGATGCCGCCTTCTAGGTCCTGTACGTGGAAGAACTCCACAAACCCATCCTAGAAAACAAAAAAGAAAAGCACATTTTCAAGTATGGGTTTCTGCTGTTGTAACACTAAATACAGAGAAAGGGTGAATTCTGATATCCCCCAAACAATGGTGAAGCAATTGTCTACTCCTGGGATGCAAGAAACATTTCTGGAGTTCTTTTCAGTGAGTAACCATTCACAAGTTACCTTATAGCAGTTGTACTGCACCTCAATTACTTTTGCAGTCTGAGCAAGAGAATTGAGGGCCCATTATTCAGGTGAAAGACAGAAATCCTATCCACTCTTTGGATCCCCATGTAGTACCTCTCCCATGGGGAGTGTTTCCTAATGAAGATGAGCACACCTCACACCAGAGATCTTTGGGTATTAGCTTCTTAAATGCAGGCTCTACCCCTATTCCATCTGATTAAAATGAGGGCCCACTGGGAATGTACTTTAGTCATCACAGGTGACTCTTACTTCATGGTTTGAATCCACTGCTCTGAAGATTATCCAACTGAATTAGAAGAACAACCTACAGAATACAAGACCTTTTGGTACAATTCAAGACCGTCATAATCAGTTTTTCTCTGGACCTACCACCTACAACGACCAACATAATGCAACAAGAAACACATAAATTATATTTGAAGCCGGAGAGGAGCTTTGTAAAAAAACCATTAGGTACTTTCTCCTTCACAAAATCCTGCACCCCATTTCCACTCCATGGCCCCTTTAAACCACAAGGCAAACTTACCCAGCCTCTTTGTTTGACAAGCCAGTCCCGTTTTGTCCTTACAAGAACATCTGTGATACTTTCTGCTAATGGTTCGATGCAGCTTTCTTGGTTTATGCTCTTCAAGTGTTTGGCCACAAAGGCACCAAAAGAAATAAGAGTCACAATCCTGCCCCAGTTTGTTACGCCATCTTTGAAAACATGGACCATCACTCGAGAAAAAGATTTGACATCGTCTTCGTTTTTAATGTCCAGTTTCCGAAGCATGCCTGAGGAGAAAAGCAAGAAACCTCGTGGCCTCCTTTGTCTGCAGCGGGGCACTAGCCCCCTGCCCACCAACGACGAGAGGACCGGGCTCTACCGGCTCTAGAGCAGTCAGGCGGACCCCACGCAGACATTGACATCCCACCCTTTCCGGCCTTTGAACCCAACAGCCAGATGGGCGGAAACAATGACTCACGACCAGAATATTCTGGTCGCAGAGCCAGGCTCCAGCTCTTCCCGCACGGCCCCGGCCCGGCCCGCCCCGGCCCGCCCCGGGTGCCACTTACCCTGGAAGGCCGTCTCGTGGTTGCGCTGCACGCCGTCGCCCACGCGCCGCAGGGTCTCCAGGGCCCTCCGGCCCGCCGCGCCGGCCTCGCCCAGAGGCTTCGAGTCCTTGGAGCCGGTCGCCTGCTCCCGCAGGTAGCGCGAGATGATCTCCAGCGACTGGCGGTACAGCTCGTCGTCTTCCTCCTCCGGCGGCGGCGTGGAGGGCAGCGAGCCGTCGGCGCCGGAGCTCTTAGCCGCCTCGCTCACACGCTCCAGTAGGGGCAGCACGGTCGGGCGCTTGCTGATCGCCTCCGGCTCGCAGCCGTCCAGCTCCTCCTCGGGAGACATGATGGCGGCGGCCGACGCGGCCATCTCCTCGGGCGGCACGGCGAGGAGGCCGGGCGACTTGAGCAGCCGCCTCTCTGCCGACGCGGTGACGTCGGGGTCCTCGGCGCCCACGGGCGGCGGCCGGGCGACCACCCGCGCGCCGGGCAGCAGAGCGGCCTCCCCTCCCCCCTCGCGCCGCGCCTTGGCCTCCTCGGCCGCCAGGCGCGCCCCTGCCGGAGAACCGCCGCCCGCGCCGAGGCTGGCGCCGCCGCAGTACAGGTTCAAGCCGATTACCGCGTTTCTCCGCAGGCCAAACATGGTCGGACGCCGCAGGCTGAGGGGGACGAACGACTCCAGACTCGAGGCAGGCGGAAGTCAGGAGTGAGGAAGGCTGTTCCCTGCCGCCGCCTTAGGGCCGCTCTGACGCAAGCGAGGACTTCCCGTAAAAGGGGAAAGGGGCGGGAGCTTCCGGAGAGCTGGCCGGGCCACTCCGTGGCTCTTCCGGCCTGAGTCTCGCGGCTTTCACAACGACTACGGTTCGCGGAGCGCGGTTCCTGGGCTTGGCTCGCGGATGTTCATTTTATGTCCTGTGCAACTCTCATGGCCAAGTGCTTGGCTTCCCTGGGAATAGTTCCTGCTCGGGAATGCCTGCTGTTTTGTACCAATTTTTGAATTTCAGGCTGTCCTGGAACTCTTCGTAGCCCAGGCTGGTCCTAACATTAAGCAGTCCTGCCTTAGACTTTCTCGAGCTGGCACGACAATATCAGTTCTTAAACATTTTTTTCTTGTGTGTATGTGCGGTTGTGTGCCTGTTGGGTGTTGAACCCGAGTCACCTGGAAGAGCAGCCAGGGCTCAGAGCCATCTCCAGTCTTCTGCACTATACCACTCTTAACCATTGATCCTCTTAGAAATTAGGGGCAGTCTTGCTTGTCATTTTTCTACTATGAGCCCCCACCCACCCAATGTTCCAAAATGACTCATGGACTACTTTTAAGGAGTTATTTATGTGGAGCCTGTAAAAAGGTTCAGCTGGTGAAAGGCCCCTGCCACTGAAACCCAATCCTAAAGACCTGAGTTGAGTACACAAAACCAACCTAAAGGTGAGTTAGACAGCGTTTCAGAGTTGTCCTCTGGCTGCCAGAAGAGCCCAGCTCCCTACTCAGCCCTCAAACACAAATAATAAAAGTCTAAAAAAAAATGATCCATTTATGGTGGCTGGGGCTACAGCTCAATTGGTAGAAATGCCTGCTCATCCCTGAGGAGGCAGAGGCAGGAGACTCATTTTAAAGATCATTTTTGGCTACATGAAAAGCCTGCTGTCTAAAAATAAGATGGTTACAGGTATATAACTCAGTTGTAGAGAGTTTGCGTACCCCTGTGCAAGTCCTGGGTTGATGCCCAGCACCACATAAAACCGTGAAGATCTTAAAACCGTGTACAGGTGTACTGGCTAGATTTATGTCCACTTGACACAAGCAGGAGTTCTGTGGACTGGGGTCCTGGGGTCTATAAGAAAACGGGCTGAGCAAGCCATGGGGAGCAAGCCAGTAAGCAGCTCCTGTCCATGGCCTCTGTATCAGCTCCTGCCTCTAGGTTTCTGTTTGAGTTCCTGTCCTGATGTCCTTCAGTGAACAGTAATGTGGGAGCAAGCATAAGCCAAATAAACCCTTTCCTCCCCAAGTTGCTTTTGGTTATAGTGTTTTGTCACAGCAATAGAGACCCTAACTAAAACACTTGGTTTACATTGGAAGCTCCAAGTCAACCGGTGTTAAATGGTGAGACCCTGTCTCAAACCAAATATATATGAATGACAATCTGGGAATGTGGCTTAATTGGTGGAATACTTGCCTAACATAAAACCCTGGGTTTAAAACCCTATAATGTGGCTGCACACCTTAGTTCCAGAACTTGGGAGGCAAAGAATAAAAAAAGGCCTGTGGAGATGATGGCCCATGGCCCATTGGGTAAAGACAATTGCTGCTAAACCCCGGAACCCTCATGCTGGCTCTGACCGTCACACACGTGCATTAAATCAATACATTTTTGTCTTCAGTTTTTAGGGACAGGATTTCTCTGTGTAGCCCTGACTGTCCTGGAACTTGTTCTGTAGACCAGGCTGGCCTTGAACTCACAGAGATCTGCTTGCTTCTGCCTCCCAAGTGCTAGGATTAAAGGCGTGCGCCACCACTGACTGATATAAATAGATAAATATTAAATTACAGTAAATAAGGTGACAGGGAACCGTGCGATTATTTGTAGGACAGGATCTAGAATCCTAGTTTTATAGGATGTGGCAGAGTACGGGGAGAAGCAGTTTGCAGTTTTAGTGACTAAGAAATATTTCTGTAAGGAACTTTTAATCATAAAACAACAAGTAACCACAATCTGAGATGGGATATACAGGAGGAAACAACTTAAGTGCTGGAACTGAGAGGAATTCATTTGTTTTAGATGACCTATAGGAAAGCTTTATGGAAGAGAAAGTTTTGCCCAGGTTGGTCTCCAATTGGAAGCCAGCTTCCTGCCTCAGCCTGCTGCATTCTGGAAGTACAGTCAGGATACAAGCTGGCATACTCAGCCCACCTTAAAAAATTAACATTTTAGGGGGCTGGAGAGATGGCTCAGAGGTTGAGAACACTGGCTGCTCTTCCAGAAGTCCTGAGTTCAATTCCAAGCAACCACATGGTGGCTCACAACCATCTGTAATGGGATCTGGTACTCCCTTCTGGTGTGTCTGAAGAAAACTACAGTGTACTCACATAATACATAAATAAATAAATAAATCTTTTAAAAAAATAACATTTTAAATGACGTACACGTGGATGTGTGGATATGCACAGGGGTGTAGATGCATCCAGTAGTCAGAGGCTGTGAGGCAGCTAACAGGTGCTGGAGACTGAACTTGGGTCCTCTGGAAGAGCAGCATGCTAGCTTGACCACTGAACCATCTTGCCATCCCTGTTTTAAAGCTTTTAGAGACAGGGCCACATGTAGCCTTGGCTGGCCCTGAACTTGCTGTGTAGCTGAGGATAGCCTTGAGCTAATGAATTCTGCTTCCCCACAGGCCTAGTATGGCTTTGGACTCTTGTAAGCAGTTGGGAAACATGACACTGAGTACCATGATGTATGATCTAATTCAGTTTCATTACTAACTGTGGGGTTAGGATGAATCAAGAGAAGGGACTGGAGGCAAAGGAATAGCTGAGTCTCCCACAGTACACTAGACGAGTCATAATGTCCTGGATGGCTGTAGTGTGCATAGCCCAGCATGCTGAAGACATGATCCTAAATCCAAAGCTAGCCTAAGCCACATGGAGCGTCTCTGTCTCTCAGAAACAAAACAAAACAAAAACAAATGCTGGTGCTAGGAGGGGTGACTTATCCCTGGACTCCACCAGTGCTTGATAGGCAGCCGGGCAGGAGTCCAAGATCGTCCTCTGTTACTGTTACATAATGTCTGAGGCCAGCCTAGGCTACCATGAGTTCCTGTCTCAAAAACCAAAATAACCAAACACATTAAAACCAAAACAAATTCAGAAAGAGAGAGACCTGTAGTGAGCAGGGGAGTGAAAGCACACCTTTGGAAACACAAGAGGGTGGCTTAGGGGAGAAGGTGCTTGCCTGCCTAAATGACCAGAATTAGATCCCAGGACCCAGCGGACATGGCAAGAATGGAGTGCCTCAGGCTGTTCTCTGACCTTACAGGGTGCTATGAGACACACCTCTCAGGGTTTGAGGATACATTTTACAGGCCAAGCCATGGGCTAGTCATAAATTGAAGAAGAGAATCCCATGTACCTTTAGGGTGGAGCTATGTGTCCTTTAAGGTTATGAGACACAAGGGTTGGGCTGGGAGCCGTGGATGGGGTGGATGCTCACCTAGCATCCAGAGAGCGATGGGCTGGACCTGTACCTGTAGTACTCCATAGATAGATGTGGACACATATGTCTGTACTCCCAGGACAGGTGAGATGAAAACACCAAGCTCAGAGGCTGGAGCTCACCCAGTTCTTGGCCAGCTTGGCTTATTATAGGACCCTGTTAAACAAAAGCAGACATCTCCACTATCCCCCACCCCCAGAAAGAAAATACAAAAAAAAAAAAAAGCATTTTGTTTTCTAAAAACTTCCATGAATGTCACAGGAATCCTGCAGTGGTAACTGTAACAGTGTGTTAGGCCATGAAGCCAGCCTCTTAAATAGGGTTTGCACAGTACCATAGCGCAAACCTAGAAGAATGTCTTATTTTTCCCTTCATCCTCTTGCATAGGTTAGGCAAATATGATTTTTATGACTTTTTTTTTTCAGACAGGATATCATGTATCCTGAACCAGCCTCAAATTCACTGTGTAGCTAAGGATGTCCACCCCACCCCACCCTACCTCTCTCTCTCTCTTTTTTTTTTGTTTGTTTGTTTGTTTTTCAAGACAGGGTTTCTCTATATAGCCCTGGCTGTCCTAGAACTCACTCTGTAGACCAGGCTGGCCTCGAACTCAGAAATCTGCCTGCCTCTGCCTCCCAAGTGCTGGGATTAAAGGCATGAGCCATCACTGCCCGGCTAGGATGTCTCTTTATTAGTATGTTTTATTCACTTGTGTATGTGGCAGTGAATGCTCAGAGTACACCTTCTGGGAGTCAGTAAGTACTTCCTTCTATCATATGGGCCCTGGTGATTGAATTTCTGTCTTCAGACTTGGCAGCAAGTGCCTCTGCCTGCTGAGAGACCCTGCTGCCTGGATCTTGAATTTATGATCCTTTGGCTTCTACCTCTGAGAGTTGGGAGTGTGGGGAGAAGCCACCTTGGCTAGTTAATTAGTGTTTGGTTGTTTTATTTTTAAGTTTGCTTGTTTTTTTTTTTTTTTTTTTTTTTGGTTTGGTTTTTCGAGACAGGGTTTCTCTGTGTAGCCCTGGCTGTCCTGGAACTCACTGTAGACCAGACTGGCCTTGAACTCAGAAATCCACCTGCCTCTGCCTCCTAAGTGCTACTACCAGCTTTCAAATGTTGTTTTTTAAAATTAGCATGTTAAGTAATGGATTTCATGATTTCCATTTACGTCATTATACTTTGCAGTTATTCCTCTCCCTCCCCTAACCCCCCCAGTAATTCAGTTTAAACTGTGATCTGCCAAGGGGAAAGAGGTAGCTCAGAACAGTGCTAGTGAGCTGGGAACCAGCACAGGGAATCGGGAGTGAAAGGATAACAGGAGAAAAGAAGACATAGAAATGTAGCAAATTAAGAGGAAAATTAAGTCCAAAGAAAGAGGAAAAACCGCTGTTCAGCCGGCTAAGTGTTCCAGTGTATGTAGACCGTCTCTATAGCAACCATCTGTTTCCTGTCTTCCTATGACTTCCTAGCTTGCATTGCTAAGTGTGGCCAAGGAACCCAGTAAGTGCAGGCTCAGGGAAGTAAGTGGTCCCACCGTGTAAAGAAGCCAGGGTAGGAAAACAACATTGTTTTCTTTCGTCTTCCAGCCTCCGTGAGCCTCACTGTCTTCTAGCACCTCTTTTCCACTCCTAACCCCAAGCCTGGACCTTTATTAACATACCCTGCAGGGGCCCTCCAAGGTAATACCTCCAAGGTAACCTGGGAGACAGGCAAGTGGGCATGCGACATACCATCTCAAAAAGAAAAAACAATGTCTCCATGTAACCTCCAATCAAAGGCACTTTTCCTGGTCTATCCTGTCCTTATTCCTTCTCAAGGTAAGAAAGGGGGTTTGCTTGTTTTTGTAAAGACAGGGTTTCTCTGTGTAACACAACCCTGGCTGATTTAGAACTTGTTCTGTAGACCAGGCTGGCTTCAAACTCACGGAGATCCACTGGCCTCTGCCTCCTACTGTGCTGGAATTTAAGGCATGTACCACCATTGCCAGGAAAGAAAAGGCTTTGTTTTTAATTTGCTGGTTCTGAGGATCAAACTCAGGGCAAGAGGCAGACACTCTTCCATTTTGTATTTTTTAGGGACTGGGGGAGGGGAGATGGCATTTCTTGTGGTATAATCTAGCCTTGAACTCTTGACCCTTCTTCCTCAGTGTCCTCTAAACTGGGATCACAGGGTGGCTCCAGATTTAGGCAAGCTCTGTTAGCTGACCTATGACCTCTGTGCATAAGCCTAGAAGGGGCTCAAGGTCCTGACCTTGATTTATAGCATTCAGGTAAAGCTAAGTTTTGCAAATATTTTGTGATATTTTTACCAATTATGTAAACTTTTATCCAATTGGGGGATCCCCTTCATGAGGAAGAGGAAGGGCAGAGGCTGTGGGTTCCCATTTTCACCCCAGGTGCCACTTTCGAGGCCACCCACTGAGGGGAAAAGAGGGGAGACCCCCCCCCCCCGTGTGTGTGTGTGTGTGTGTGTGTGTGTGTGCATTTTGTCTAGATGCATGTCTGGAAGTGTGTGTTTCAGCTGCTAGAAAGGGGGATTGGGTCCCCTGGGACTGGAGTCACAGACATGAGCAGTCATGTGGCTGCTGGGGATTAAACCCTGATCCTCTCGCAGAACAAGTCAGACTCTTAACCAGGAAGCCATTTCCAAAGCCCCAGGAGATCCCCACCTAACGCTGTGGTAGCCCCTAAGGAAGTAAGAAGGGACACCCACCCGTCACTGAGGCGCAGAGCTCAGGTCAGGCGCTCCTTCCACAAGCAGCTCCGGAATTCTCCCTAGGAAACTCCAGGGGACATTTGGCAATGTTTGGTAGTGTTTGTGGGTCTCTTTTTTTCTTGATTCAGGCTCTTGTCCTGTAGCCCTGGCTGGCTTGGTATTATGTAGTCCAAGCTAACCTGACTCAGTGATCCTCCTGCCTCTGCCCCCTGGGTACCAGGTTACAGGTGTGAGCACTCATGCTCGGCTAGTGATGTTAGTAAACACCTTGAAAGGCATAAAGCAGCCCTCAGAGCAGAAGCTGTGAGGCTCAAAACACTGACAGACCTCAGCTGGGCTAATAAAGGTGAGGCCTAGGTGGTTTCTCTTCTTTCTTCCCCACCTCCCTTTTTTTTGAGATGGGGCTTCATAACATAGCCCAGGTTGACCTCAAATTTGTGATCCTCTTGACTCAGCACTTTGAGAGTGTGTAGTTTGTGTCTAACAAAAGTAGTCAACATTGGAGCCTGGGGTACAGCTTGTGGTCAAGTGAGGAACCCCTGGAGTCAGTTCCCAGCACGGAACAATCACCTTTGCCCTGAATCAGCTCACTCGGAATGGAGCAGGAACTCTGGTGGACACCTGTGAGTCCAGCACCGAGGCTGAGGCAGGAGGAGGCCAGGGCTGTATAGCAAGACCTTGTCCAAAACCAAAAATAGCTAAATCAATCAGTCAGGGGGGGTGGAGAGAGCCCAGTGGTCCACAACTTCCTGCTTTTTCCAGGGGACTTGAGCTTGGTTCCTAGCACCAATGTTGGCTGTTTCCCAGCCACCTGCAACTCAAGCTCCCAGGAGCCCATGTCATCCTCTGGCCTCCAAGGGCACCTGCAGTCCCGTGAGCACACCTCAGTCCAGACACATATACATATGATTAAAGTAATAAAAACCTTTTTAAAAGTCATCTGTCCTCGAGGAGAGAATCTGGATTAGGAGAAGCTACGTGACAGAGGACATACAGTCACAAAAAAGGATTTCCCAACCTTGTCTACATCACTTGTCCTGACTAAACAGAAAGATCCCAGGGAGCTCTAATGACCCACTAGTTCCCAAATTCTCAAAACCCTACACTTGTATTCCTTGTTTTCTCTTGTTTTATTTTATCTGAGCCAGAGACTTCATAGTTCTGGGTGGCCTAGAACTCACTGTGTAGCTAAACCTGAGCTGCCCCCACCTTCTGAGTGCTGAGACCATCATCATATGATGTCACCTCCAGTGTGGTGCAGGAGACTAAACCTAGGGCTTTCTGTATGACTGACTGAGCTGCATCCAGTGCTCCCTAGCTGTGGTGCTGGGTGTGAAGTCTATGAATTCGCACGTGTCAGGCAAGCACTGTCACCAGCTAGGGTAGTCCACTTGTCCTGCCTTCACTCTCCTCCTTCCCTTCCCTGGCCTCTTCCCAGATCTCACTGTGTTGCCGGGGCAGAACTCAAGACTCCTGGGCTCAAGTCATTCCCCCGCCTCCAGCTTCTAAGTAGCTGGGCCTGCAGGCATGTTCTGCCACACCCATCCTGGGTATTTCTCGTAGGGCCAATAGAAGAGGAAGTGATGCAGAAATCTACTAGAGGAAACTGGAGAATGACTCAGATTTTCCTAATCGTAAAAAGCATTTTGAAATGACCTATAATGTCAAAGCAAGACTCATGACAATTGAATGATGCCAGGACTTTCCTTTGTGAGCTAGGATTCACATTAACATGGCGTAGCTTTAGTCACATTGCATTGCATTGTCCCTGCCAAACAAAGCAAAACAAAACAAAAACCTCCCTCATAGGTCTGTTGATGTTTAAAATGCTGG
>NW_021620675.1:1894671-1909979 GCF_004785775.1 Grammomys surdaster
TCTCCAGTCTCTCCAGGGTTTCATGTTGCCCCACTTGCTTCAGACCCCCTGTTGTCAAAGACAGCTTTGAATTCTTGAGCGTCCTGCTTCCACCTCCCAAGTGCTGGGATTACAGGTGTGCAGGACCACAACCCATTTTGCTGTTGAAATCCTGTTAGCTGAATTTTGGCTCTAGTTAAAAACAAGCATAGGTCAAAACAACTCAGGGTAAGGTCGCCTCTCTCCATGGCCTGAAGACCTGTATTCACTCTCTGGGACTCCCATGGTGGGGGGAGAGAACCGATTTCCCAGAGCTGTCCTCTGCCTCCATGTACACACACATACACACATGCACTCACCCCATCAATGTAATACTTTTTTCTTATTATTTTATTCTTATTATTTTGGGACTAGAGAGGTGGCTCAGCAGTTAGGAGCGCTCACTGACCTGCCGGAGGACACAATTCCAGTTCCCAGCACCCCTCTCAGGTTAATTCAGAACAGGCTGTACCTGGCCCTCTTCCGGCTTCTGTAGGCACACCCCAATTCTCCCACCCCCCGCCCCTCAAGTACATAAAGATGAACAACAGTTTTAAATGTAATTTTGAAAAGACTACTGCATACTGTCTAGTGATGTGCAGATGTGACCCTCCCAGCATTTAGGAGGCTGAGGGGAGAGGACAGTTAAGTTCCAGGCCAGCCTGAGCTAATGTTGAGATTTTGTTTCTAACACAGGAAAGGACTCTGAGTGCATGATCCAAGGAGGGAAATCTAGGGATGATTTGAGAAAACTCGATCTTATGTAAATTCTATCCAGTCTTTCCTGAATCTTCTGACAGATGTAATAAGGCTTCACAGAGGCCGTGGACCTGACAGAGTGCTTACCTAGCATGCACAGACCCATGTCTGTGCCCGAGGACCATTTATACCAGGTTTGGTGGTACACACCTGTAATCCTAGCCCTTGGAAAGTAGAGGCAGGTAAATCAGGATTTTAAGGTCATCCTTGGCTACAAAGTAAGTTCTAGGGCTAGACTAGGATACGTGAGTCCGAGCCTCAAAAGAAAGAAAAAAAAAGTTCATTTCTTTTTAATATAGGATTAGCATATATGCATTGGTCACACAAGAGGCTCATTATGGGATTTTCATATATATATTATACATGTATTTTGCACATATCCCCCCATTGATCCTCTTCTTAAATAGTCCCCTTCTACTTTCAAGTCCAATATGTGTGTGTAGTCGCGATTTTGCTTATGAGAGAAAACATATTTGTCTTTCTCAGCATGATTTCTTTCATTCTTATTTATGGATGAATCAACTCCCCTTAATGTATGCACCCTCCATTTTCTGTATGTATTCCCTGGCTGCTGTGACTAGTGCCACAGTCCATGACTGAGCAGGTATCTGGATGCTAGCCTGGGCTCCTTGGAGTGTATGCCCAGGAGCATGCAGCTGGACCACACGAGCATTCATTCCTATGGACAGTTTATCGCTGTCCCCTTTCACGCTCCCAGGAGAAACTCCAGCATCCAGTCTTGCTTGAAGGGAGCGCAGCAGCATGGCAGTGTGCCTCCAGCATCTTTCTCGCACGGGGCACACCCGGGGGCTGTGGGGAAGGCTGCTGCTTCCAAGGTCAGAATCAGTTCCTCACTGGCCTTCAGGTCTTTTTAAAATGCATTTTTTATCAGCATTACCATATTCAGGCTGCCGGGGACAAAGTCAACAGCCTTACTTGCTGTGACCTCTGAGAGCTGCAGTAATGATCAGCGTGGCAGGACGAGATCAATAATGGCTTTCTGATTGGAGTGTCTTTTTCCTTTTCCTTTTTTTTGGAAACAGGATTTCTCTGTGTAGTCCTGGCTGTCCTAGAACCCACTCTGTAGATCAGGCTGGCCTAGAACTCAAAGATTCACCTGCCTCTGCCTCCTGATTAAATGTGTGTGCTGCTGATGGCTCTGACTGGATTTAAGGCCTCCTCCCGTGGTTTGGTTGCTCACAAGCCCGGGGTGAACAAATAACTATTTACTGCTAAACAGACCTAGTATGAAACTGCCCTCTAGATCCCTGTCCCTGAGAAACTGCCCTCTAGATCCCTGTCCCTGAGAAACTGCCCTCTAGATCCCTGTCCCTGAGTCCATAGACGCCTGCAGCTCTCAGACTCACCAGAGACTTGTGTGCGGTGGTCAGCAGTTAATACAAAAACTCACAAGTGGTCAAAGCATTGAGAGTATGTGACTGCAGTTCTCAGCCACAGATGGGCCATCTACATCCCTCCCCAAGGCGCAGGGAAAGATTGTATGAGCCACAGGTCAGGCAGAACCAGAGAAAAATGTTGTATTGTGGACGTGACAAGACCACTGCACTCATGAATGTATAGCAGCTTGTGGTTGCTCCTAAGATCAAGCCAGTATGTTGGCCAGCAGCAGTGCACGCCTTTGATTCCAACACTTGGAGGCAGAGGCAGGCATGTCTCTGAGATCCAGGACAGCCTGGGTCTGCAGAGTTCGTTCATGGACAGACAGGGCTACACAGAGAAACCTTGTCTTCAAAAAATGATCAAGCCAATCTAACAAGAAGTGGGAGGGGGTTATAGGCCTCACTCCTAATTAAAGAGCTGCATGGACATTTGATGGTTTCCTGGAGAGGGAGTGCCAGTTTAAGGCTGCCTGTGCTCCTGTGGACGGCCCCACACCCAGGTATAACTGGACAGCGCAAAGTGGAACTCATAGGTCATTAAAAATGATGAAGGGGCTGGAGAGATGGTTCAGTGCTCGAGTTCTGGCTGCTCTTCCAGAGGACCTGGGTTTGATTCCTAGCATGTCTAACTCCAGTTCTAGGAGATCAGACTTCCTCTTCTGGCTTCTGTGGGTACCAGGTACCCACATGTGTGTGGCGGGATATTTTTCCCACAAGTTGGGAGGAGCTAAGGTGGGGGGAGTAAGGAGAGGAAGAGGAGAAGGAAGAGGAGGAGCTAGGGGGGAGAGAGCTAGAGAGGTGAACATGGAAGCAGACGTGTGCCTGTCATTAGCAGTCAAAGGTAGTTGGTATATCTAGGTTGGGTTTGGGGTTACACCTATGATTGTGTGAGCATCTTGTTATTGAGCGTCAACAAACGTATAAAGCCTTTGGATAATCTAAGCATTAGAGTCTCATTTCTACTGGGCCCACGTGGATGCTGGGATGGTCTGGGCTCAGCCAAGCATTGTGGAGACAGTGTGGTAGATTGGCAGAGCCATCTCCCACACTGGCGTCTCGTGGGTGGCAGGTTTGCTGTCTCTAACCACTTAAGCTGACGGCCCGAGCTGAGCAGTGGCAGTATGCCGCAGCCACTCCTGGCGGCAGGCCTAGGCTAGTCCGGAACATGGTAGCTGATTAAGAAAAGCCAGACTGAATGGCACCACCATTTTAAATATCTCCTGCAACACATATGCATAGATATACATGCAAGCAAAACACTCAAACACATCACATAAACCAAAAGGACACAAAGTAGGGGAGATGGACTTGGGAGGAGTTAGGGTGACATGACTGAAATACACTGTATGAAATGCTCAAGGAATTAATTAAGGAAGGGAGTGAGAATGTAGGCTCAAGATTCTAAGCCAAGTACTGGGGAGGCAGAGGTTAGAGCCAACCTGCACTACATAGCAAGTTCCAGGCCAAAGTTCCTAAGGAAAATCCCCCTGAAGAATCTCCAGTCCAAAATCCCCAGGACAAAGGAAAGACCTAAGTTTTTAAACCTAGGATTAGGTGGGAAGTTCTACTTCATGTGATTTAGTTTAGCATAGCAAATATGTCCAAGGGTATAGAGGAGCAAGGTACCATGAAGAGCTGGCCAATCATAAGACTGCTTTTTTAATTCCCTGTACCCCCCATCCCCATCCCCACCCCCACCCCCCCACCCCCCCACCCCCATTCCCAGAAAGCTATAGGGAATCATGGCATGATTCAGGTTGTGGGATTGGCCTCAAGGATCAGGCTCCTGTTTTAACTTCAGGAATTCAAGGTCATATTTAGCTACTTAGGAAGCTGGGGCCTGTGTAGCTATGTGAGAGCCTATCACAGAACCCACCAGTCACCGAAAATATAAAGCTGTCATCTGAGACAACAAAGCTGCCTGCTAGTATTCAGACAGACACCTGACGATAGAAGAAACTATACTTAAAAGGACTTTCAGAGCCACACAAAATAGTTTAATGACTAGGATTAAGAATTTAGTGTTTGGGAGCTGGAGAGATGGTTCAGAGGTTAAGAGAACTGACTGTTCTTCCAGAGGACCCAGGTTCAATTCCCAGCAACCATATGGCAGCTCACAACTGTCTGTAACTGCAGTTCTAGCAGATCAGACACCCTTGCACAGACACACATGCAGATAAAACACAGATGCTCATAAGAAAAAATAAATCAGGGCTGGAGAGATGGCTCAGTGGTTAAAAGCACTGACTGCTCTTCCAGAGGTACTGAGTTCAATTCCCAGCAACCACATGGTGGCTCGCAACCTTCTGTAATGGGATCTGATGCCCTCTTCTGGTGTTTGAAGACAGCTACAGTGTACTCATATACATAAAATAAATGCTTTAAAAAAAGAATATATAAACAAGCAAACAAACAAAAAAGTATTTAGTGTTTGGGGCTTGAGAGATAGTTTAGTTGTTAAAAGCATGTCTTGCTCCTAAGAGAGGACACAGGTTTGGTGTCCAGAATCCATATGGTAGGTCACAACCTGACTCCTCTGACCTCCAGGCATACACACATGTAGTGTACATAAGCACCTGCAGGCAGACACTCATACATAAAATGAGTAAATATAATAGAAAAATTAAATTTAAAAAGGAATTCAATGTTAGGTAAGTGAATAAAAATTTTCTTCAATTTGTTTTGGGCTGGTCAATAAGTTCTTTGTACTAATTTCTTTTTCTCCAAACTTCTAGTCTTTTTTTTTTTTTTTTTTTTTTGGTTTTTCGAGACAGGGTTTCTCTATATAGCCCTGGCTGTCCTGGAACTCACTCTGTAGACCAGGCTGGCCTCGAACTCAGAAATCTGCCTGCCTGTGCCTCCTAAGTGCTGGGTGGGATTAAAAGCGTGCACCACCACCGGCCGGTTTAGTCTTTTTTTTTTTTCAACATCTTCTCAGAGGTAGGACTTAACACTACTACTTAGCGCTCTGAGAAACAAGCACCAAGGAGCTCTTTGGCTAGTACTAAAATGACTTTTATGAGGCCGACCGATATCAGGTGGCTACTCTGAACCCCATCCTCTGCCTCAACCTTTGTTGTAGCTGGGATTAGTCACATGTACTGTACCAGAGCACCCAAGTGAGAGCTTATTACCACACGTACAATACATGCTAATGCTTCATTTAGCTAAGGGTGGCAACCGCTGTGAGGTCTAGACATTTCCATGTGGGCGGGGCTGAGGTCACCAGCGCCTCCAGGAGGAGGAAGTTGCCTCTTCCTGCCCTCGGGTTTCTCAGTTCCTCCCAGGGCCGACTCTTTTGCTCCTTTCTGTATAAAAGCAGACTTACAAATTTGGGAAAATTTTTTTTTTTCGAGACATGATTTCTCTTTATAGCCCTGGCTGTCCTGGAACTCATTTTGTAGACCAGGCTGGCCTCGAACTCAGAAATCCGCCTGCCTCTGCCTTCCAAGTGCTAGGATTAAAGGCATGCGCCACCACTGCCCAGCTAAATTTGGGAAATTTCAAGCTAAATTTGTTCTGCTCAATTGGTTCCTATCCTGCAAATACAGCTCCGCAAGTACAGTTTCCTAGTCACTTGGATTTATATCTTTTTTTTTTTTTTTTTATAAAGATGGCTCTCGGGGGCTGGAGAGATGGCTCAGTGGTTAAGAGCACTGACTGCACTTCCAGAGGTCCTGAGTTCAAATCCCAGCAACCACATGGTGGCTCACAACCATCTGTAATGAGATCTGATGCCCTCTTCTGGTGTGTCTGAAGACAGCTACAGTGTATTCATATATAATAAATAAATAAATCTTAAAAAAAAAAAAAAAAAAGATGGCTCTCGTTGCCCAGGCTGACCGGACCTGCCATGTGGCTAAAGACGAAGGATGACCTTGAACTGTTGACCCTTCTACCTCGTCTGTCCTCGCGCCCCGGGGTTAACAACCTTGTCATAGGGTAGCTCATCCATCATACTTTTATTTATTGAAGCCCCGGAGCTTGAACAAGGGCTCTGCTGAGGAGGTAGCTCTCGGGACCTGGCCCTTCCTGCTTCAAATTCGATTCCATCAGGCTAAGCAGGTGCCTTTTCCTGTTCCTTTTCCTACGCTAGGATCAACCCTGAACTTCATCCATCTCTCTCCAGGTTCAAGGAATTTTTGATCCATTTAAATATTTCACCAACTCAATTCTCCAATTCTTTTCTGAATTAGATAATTTAATTTTCCTTTTGCAAAAAGTACATTTGGGTTAGAGGGTAGACTTAGTTAAAAGTGCTCGCACGCAGCCCCAGGTACAACTTGGTGATTTGGTTTATCTATAACGGAAGTACTTGAGAGGGAGAGAGAGACAGGAGATCAGGGTCATCCTCGGCCACACAGTGAGTTGAAGACTAGCCTGAACTACAAGACACTCTGTCTCAACAACAAAAGAAAACAAAAAAGGGATTTTTTTGTTTTTGTTTTAAAAAGGCATTTCTAATTAAAATTCGTTGAGATCACTGGGAAGGAGGGGGAAGCATGGGTGCAAGTAGAATATCCAGATGTGTATATGTATAAAGTGTTATAACAAGCCATTCTGTATCATTAGTAAATGCTAACAGAAACAATGTAACGAGGTTAAACTCCTGTGACCCAGAGGAGTTTCCACCAGAGGTCAGCCATTATCAGGCAGATGTTCTCTTTTTTAAAGCGTTTCTGAATATTTAAGTTTAAAACAATATTTTATGTGTGTATTTGCATGTCTGTCTGTCTGTACACCACAAGTGTGCCTGGTGCCTGCAGAGGCTGGAGTTTATACATGGTTTATCCTAGAACTGGAGTTTATATGTGGTTGTAGGCTGCCATATGGGTGCTGGAAATTGAACCTGGGTTCTCTGCAAGACCCATTTCTCTGGCCCACTAACTCTTCTTTTTAAAATTGTTTGTGTATTAATTAAGTTTGGGGAACTACTACCAACAAAACTGCTGTGGCTGGAAGCCTGTCTCAGCAGTGTGTGGGGGAGGGGAGGGTTCAAGGTTCAATATCTATTTAAGGAGGTGCAGGCCAGCCTGGGTGGGCTTCAGGCAGGACACCCCTTTTCAAAACAAAATCCCATCTTCTAAAAATAACAGAGCAAACCTGAGATATATGAGTCCTCAACTTCACAGCCTTACGTGACAAGTCCCTTAATAACTGAACCATCTCAACCTTCACACCTTACTCCCCATGCACCCAACTCAGTCCCAAGTTTCACATTCCAACCACACTCTGGTGACTCTGTCAGGAGCTTCCCAGTTACTCACTTCCGCCACAGGTGAATCACCTATTCTTTATAGAGAAAACTCTGTAAAGATTTCTGTTGAACTGTTTATCTTGACTTCCTGGGCTTCTTATCTAACTAGAACAGGTGGAGTCTTCAAAGTGTCTGTCACCAGGACCTTTACCCCTTCGCTCTCTTGCCAATCCACTTTGTGTCTACAAATCATGCTCTAGAACAACACAGTTGTGTCTTAGCTTTACCCAAGCAGCTGAGTACTCATAAAGAGTTCCTGGTTTCCAATTTGCTTCTTAGCCTTTGGTTCATTTGAGATGGTATCCACACACAGCCTTGGCTGCCTCTGGAATACTGATTCCACAGTTGCATATCATCCTGGATTCCACTGTCCATTTTACCCATTATTTTTGGCCTGGCTTTTCTTCTATTCCCTTCTTTTTCAATCCTCCACTCCTCTTTTCCCCTGAGACAGAGTTTCTCTGTGTAGCCCTGGCTGTCCTCAAACTTCTAGATCCACCTGCCTCTCTGTATCCCAAGTACTGAGATTAAAGATGTGCTTCACTGGGCTGGAAGACAGCTCAGCGGTTAAGATCACTGACTGCTCTTCCAGAGGTCCTGAGTTCAATTCCCAGCAACCACATGGTGGCTCACAAACATCTGGAATGGGATCTGATGCCCTCTTCTGGTGTGTCTGAAGACAGGTACAGTGTACTCATGTACAAAAAATAAATAAATCTTAAAAAAAAAAAAAAAAAGATGTGCTCACTGCTTGGCTTATCTCCTCTTCTGCATCCTCTTCTGGTTGCTCTTTTAAAACTCCCAACCCAGCATTCACCTCAATTCAACAAGTAGCTTTGACGTTTGAGTTCACAGGGCTGGGAGGCTAGTTCAGTGGTGAAGTACTTGCCCAGCTATGTGAGGCACTGGGTTCAGTCTACAGCCTTCTTAATAAAGAACAAGGTATACACAGATAAACCCTGTCTTGAAAAAAAACAAAAAAAAACAAAAAAACAAAAAAATAAAATAAAGAACAAGGTAGTGGCCAGAGGTCAGCTACCAGTTGCCTACCTCCAATCATAAACTGCTGTGAGTCCAGACAGGACAAGGACAACACCTTTTCCTTATAATTAATTTCTTACTCAGCTGGATTCCCACCCAGACTAAACAGAGCATCTAGGAGAGGCTGGCACACTGGAGCCCAGTAAATGTGTGCTGACCAAGGCTGTTATGTAACGGAACCACCTGACCTGGGCTCTCCTGCCCATCCTCTCCCTTCCTCTGAGAGCCCAGTGAACTTCAAGGTCTACTTAGCCTTTCTACTCAGTCCTTCAAATGTGTCTACTCCCCTCTCACCTTTCCTATAAACACTAGGCAGACTGCAGACTTGCTAAGTAGTTCAGATTGGCTTTGAGTTTGTGATCTTCCTGCCTCCTGGGATTTAGAGTACCACCCTAGCTGGGCGGTGATGGTACATGCCTTTAATCTTAGCACTTGGGAGGCAGAGGCAGGTGGATTTCTGAGTTCGAGGCCAGCCTGATCTACAGAGTGAGTTCCAGGACAGCCAGGGCTACACAGAGAAACCTTGTCTTGAAAAACCAAAAACCAAAAACCAAAAAAAAAACCAAAAACAAAAAAAACAAAGAAACAAACAAGAGAGTACCATGTCTACCAAGCAGCCCTACAGCATCCAGTTCCACGTGAAGGACTTCACCTCTACTGATCTACTGAAATCCATTTAGGAAGGCTAGAAGTTACAAATGAAGTAGATACTCAGTCTTGTTCTTTCTTTCTTTTTTTTTTTTTTTCCAGACAGGGTTTCTCTGTGTAGCCCTGGTTGTCCTGGAACTCATTCTGTAGACCAGGCTGGCCTCGAACTCAGAAATCCGGCTGCCTCTGCCTCCCAAGTGCTGGGATTAGATTAAAGGCGTGCACCACCACTGCCCGGCTCAGTCTTGTTTCTTAAATACACTTTATGATTTTGTTTTCAGAATTAAAATCACCTATTAATACATCCCCATTGTCATAACCTTGAGAATTACACCAATTATAACCCTGGCAGCAGTTGTCCACAATGTTGATACATTTTTGTTCCCTGTAGTTTTAAATTTTTAAAACTTACATCACCCACTGAGAGATGACGCTGGCTAAAAGCAGTGGATACCCTTCAGAGGCTCCAGATTTGTTTCCCGCCCTCACATGATAGACTCACAATCATTTGTAACTTTAGTTCCAAGGTATCCAACATCTGTTTCTAGCCTCCAAGGGTGCCAGGTATACACATGGTGAACAGATGTGCCTATAGACAAAAGACCAATTCATATACATGAAAACATTTCATTTATTCATGGTATATGTGCCTATACCATGGCACGTGTATGGAAATTCAGAGGACACTTCCACGGGGTCTCATCTTTGGGGAGCAAACCCAAGGGTCATCAGGCACAGCAGCAAAGCGTCTTTATTACTGAGGCATCCTGTTTCCTACACATTCCTTTTCTTTTTCTTTCTTCTTTTTTTTTTAATCTTTTGATTGTGAGCTGAACCTTTGAGAACTGAGCCATCTCTCTAACCCTAAACTAAAAAGTTTTGATGCAGGCATTCGGTGGCCTGGAACTCCTGGAGTGCTGGGATTGAAGGTATGTGTCACCACACTGGCTACTTCACAGTTTAAAATGTGGTGTTGGAGACGGAACCAAGAGCCCAGTGCTTGCAAAGCAGATACTCTGTCACCAAGAACAACCCTCGCCTCTGTGCTTTCTGTGCTATAGGAGAAACAGGCTCTTTTTTTTTTTTCCCTTCCCTTTTCCCTCTGGCCCAGCTCAGGCTGGCCCAAAGGTATGTATGTATGTATGTATGTATGTATGTATGTATGTATGTACTATATGTAAGTACACTGTAGCTGTCTTCAGACACCCCATTATGGAGCCACCATGTGGTTGCTGGGATTTGAACTTATGACCTCCAAAAAAGCAGTCAGTGCTCTTAACAGGTTCTTTCTTCACCTCATCTACAGTATTTTATACTGAGGCGCTGCTGCTGGTGCTCCAGCTGCTTTCCTCCTCCTCTTCCCCTCCACTTTATTCTTCTCTTCTTTTAGACAGAATCTCCTGTGTTTCAGACTGACCTCACACTCACTCTGCAGCAGCAGATGACCTTGCATTTCTGATTCTCCCTGCTCCACCTTCCCAATGCTGGGATTACAGGCATGTACTTCTGCACCACAGTTGGTTCTATTCAATGCTAGTGATTGAATACAGGGTTTCATGTATGGCAAGCAAACATTCTACCCACTGAGCTACATTCCCTCCAATCTAGCTCAGACTCTAAGTGTGTGTGTGTGTGTGATGGTGTACATGTATAGATCAGAACCCTTGTAGGTTCTTGCCTTCCATCTTGTTTCTCTGTGTGTGCCTGTATGTGTGCACGTATGCGTGTGTATGTCTGCGTGTGCATGTGCGTGCATGCCATGGCATGCATGCATACATCAGAGGACAACCTCCCTTGTGGGTCTTGCCTTCCATCTTGTTTCTGAGGCAGGATTTCTCTTATTTCTGGATATGTAAGCTTCCAATTAATGCTCCTACCTCTCCTCCCATCTCACTGGGATTACAAATCCCAGCCATCAGATTTGGCTTCTTGTTTTCGAGACAGGGTTTCTCTGTGTAGCACTGGCTGTCCTGGAACTCTCTGTAGACCAGGCTCAGACTCACACTCAAACTGAGACATCCGCCCGTTCTGCCTCCTGAGTGCAGGGGTAAACTCTGGGTATGGGATTAAAGACCTCATGTGCCACCACAGCCTGGTGACTCTGCTTTAAGTGACTCCAGGGACTGAGCTGAGGCCACCAGAGTCACACAAGTGCTTTAAGGTGCTGAGCCTTCTTCCTAGCCCAAATTCTCCCAATTTTGATGAGTTCTTTTCTTCACTTGACTTGGGCTCCAGTCCCTAGCATTTGTAGTTTGAGCTGGGGCCTCTATTTACCTGAGACCACATCAGAACTTAGCTTTCTGTCTCTTACCCAGCACTTGCTCACACTCAGCAAGGTGTTCAGTTCACCTTGTGGTTCCAGGCTCGAGACCACAAGCAGTCCTGACACCTCTGAGAAGAGAATTCCACCACAGGTCTGCAGCCCTGGCTCTGCGTCCTCCCGTTTCCACTGTAGTTTTACCAGTAATCCTAATCCACAAAATCAGTGCCTCTCCCCAAACACACCCCCCCTCTGATTTCAAACCCCCTCCCCGACCCCCCCCCCCCCCATCACACCCTCTCCTGTCCCAGTTTTATTTTCTTTGGATTATGGTATCATCACTTACTTAGCAATTCAGAACAGAAATTTTTATTTTTTTATTTCCAATTTTTCCCAAATCCTGTATCTCAAAACAATTCTTTTTGCTTTTTAAGATATTTCTCAGTGTAGTCCTGGTTGGCCTGGAACTCAACTCTGTAGATCAGGCTGAGATTGCGGGTGTATGTTACCATACTAGCCTGTATGTTTACCTTTTAAAGAAACTATCACTATTTTTTCATTTTCTAAGAATCTGTGTATATGTACACTTGAGGGATCAGACCCAGGGGGCTGGTGTATATTAGCCAAGTGTTCACTATTGAGCTATACCCCTAACCCCCTTGCTATGTAGCACAGGCTAACCTTTTAGCTCTATATTATTCTATCTCAACTTTGATGTGCACCACCATGCCTAGGTGCTACAATTTTTGGAGATAGTCCTTGTATCCCAGGCCGCCTGAATTCACTACGTAACCTTGAACTTCTGACCCTTTGACTCCATCTTCCAAATGCTAGGATTATAGGCATGTACCACACAGGGATTTAAAGGGTACTAGAGACCAAGGCTTTGTGGATTCTAGACACATAATTCTATCAAGTAAGCTATATCTTCAAATTTTACTATGTAGCCTAGGCTGGCCTTTTTTTTCCCTCTGTTTGTTTTGGTTTTAGTTGTTCAAGACAGGGTTTCTCCGTGTAGCCCTGGCTGTCCTGGAACTCACTTTGTAGACCAGCCTGGCCTTGAACTCACAGAGATTGGTCTACCTCTGCCTTTGGAGTGCTGGGATTAAAGGTGTACACTACCTTGCCTAGTGGGGTTGGCCTCTTTAAAACAACTTCCAAGTTTTAAAACTTGTGTGTCTGCATGTGGGTATGTATACAAGTGCAGAAGGGTCAGAGAAGTCACATCCCTGGGAGCTGGAGTTACAGGTGCTTGTGAGCCACTGTCTGGCACGGGTGCTAGGAACCACACTTAGGTCTTCTGCAAGAGCAGCCAAAGCTGAGCGTCTGTCTCTAGCCCCAGAAGATGACCCTCCTCTCCTTTCACCCACCATGCCCATTTCAGAGTTGTTTATTTTTGTTTTTTTGAGAGGAGGTTTCTGCATCTCAGGCTGGCCTGTAACTCGCTATGTCTAGTGAAGGCTAGCCTCGAATATACAGTGCTCCTCCCAAAGTCTTCGCATCATGGGTGTGTGCCAATCTGCCTCAAAATCTTTACATAGGTTCTCACTGCTTCCAGGATAAAGGTCAAAGGCCATTCATGACCTGTCTCTTGCTTCCTTTTCTCATTTCTGGCCTTGCCTGTTGTATGAATCATTCTTATAGTTTCCAGAAGATAACACCTCTGAATCATTTTACAGATGTCCTTTCTCCCGATGACACTTCTCCAGTCTAAAACTGTATCTGTGTAAGCGCTCCTCCTCCTCCACCTTCACATCTCATCTTAGAAAGACACTTTGAAAAGAGGGGGTCGGGCTGGAGAGATGGCTCAGTGGGTAAGAGCACTGGCTGCTCTTCCAGAAACCCTGAGTTCAATTCCCAGCAACCACATGGTGGTTCATAATCATCTGTAATGGGATCCGATGCCCTCTTCTTGTGTGTCTGAAGAGAGCAACAGTGTACCCATATAAATAAAACAAATAAATCTTAAAAACAAAAACAGTGTCCATGAATTTGTGGTGTGTATCATATGCTCAGGTTCCACTGGATCTGGACGTGGCTGCCGCCTCTCCTGTGAGAATGGCAGGGCTCTGGTGTCCTCTTTTCTCAAATAAAATGATTTAACTTAAAAAAAAAAAAAAAAAAAGAGGGGGTCTCAGATGCAGGGCCCATGCTAACAAGCACTTACACAGAGTGACAACCACAGCCTACAGTAGACCTTATGTGAAAGTATTTCTCCTGAGCCAGAAGTGGTGTGAACACCTGTAATCCCAGGACCAGAGAGCTGACACAGCAAGAGGATTAGGAGTTCTGGGACAGCCTGGGGTAAACAGTCAGCACACACTATGTAAGGAGACTATCACATTTTCACATACCCCTCTGTGCTGTCCCCCTGACTAATCTCACTTCCCCTACTATGTGCAGACATAGAGATTTCCTCTAACTATGACATTTGCTTACAACCTCCATGAAATTCCTTCTTTTCACCTATCTTCCAAGACTTTACCAGGCTGGTGTCAGGTCTGCCCTCCCAGGCTGAGTCTTTTTTTTTTTTTCGAGACAGGGTTTCTCTGTATAGCCCTGGCTGTCCTGGAACTCACTCTGTAGACCAGGCTGGCCTCGAACTCAGAAATCCACCTGCCTCTGCCTCCCAAGTGCTGGGATTAAAGGCATACGCCACCACTGCAGGCCCGGCAGGCTGAGTCTTCACTGCCATCACTGGAATGTAAATTCCTGGCCTGTACATGGTTTGTGCCTGACAGCACTTGGAAGGCTGAGGCCAGCCTACAGAGTTTAAGGACCTGCCTCTCCAATCTTTTCTGAGTGAGAGGATGCCTGTTCCTGCACGAGCTCAGAGCAAGCTGTTTTACTTGAGGGTCAGTAGGTATTTAATACAGTAGTATTCTGTATATTTGTGTGTACATGTGGAGGCCAGAACAGGATACTGGGTGACTCCCTCTATTGTCTCTGCCTTATTGGGCTCACATGGGGTCTCTCACTGATAGGGTGGATTGCATTTCTGCTTAGCTGGCTGGCCACTGAGCTCTTGCAGCCTTGGCAGTTTCAGTCCTCCAATGCTGAGGCACAGCCATGAGGCTCTCAGGTATTGGGATAGTCAAACTTAGGTTCTCATGCTTACAGAACAAGTGCCCAAAACCACTGAGCATCTCCTCAGCCCAGAGTCCTTGTATTTATTCTAAATATCTTTTTTGTTTATTTAAAGATTTATTTATTTTACGTACATGAGTACACTGCAGCTGTCTTCAGACACACTCAAAGAGGGCACTGAATCCCATTACAGGTGGTTGTGAGCCACCATGTAGTTGCTGGGAACTGAACTCAGGACCTTTGGAAGAGCAGTCGGTGCTCTTAACCACTGAGTCACCTCTCCAGCCTCTACCTATCTTGTTACCTATCTACCTACCTATGTATATGCGGTACTGGGAATTGAACCTAGGACTTTGCTAGATTAGTGCTATACCACTGAGCTACACCCACAGCTCAGATCTGTCTCTGTCACACTCTACTAGTGCATCCTGTGAGAACATGAACGACATCTGTACACTGCTGTGGTCCCTCAAGGGCCTTGAATGCTTTGTCTTGTATGATGTAGTCATACACTCTGTAAGGTACATACTACATCTCTATATACAAACTGAGGGAGAATTTAAGAAACCTGCTTAGAGTAATATAAAAGCCAAACAAACAAAAAACCCAAAAATTGGGCCAGTGAGTTGTTAAAAAGCCTTGTCACTGAGCCTTACTACCCTAAATCCAATCCCTGGTGTACGGGCGGTGGTGGCGCACGCCTTTAACCCCAGCACTTGGGAGGCAGAGGCAGGCGGGTTTCTGAGTTCCAGGCCAGCCTGGTCTACAGAGTGAGTGCCAGGACAGCCAGAGCTACACAGAGAAACCCTGTCTCGAAAAACCAAAAAAAAAAAAAAAA
>NW_021620675.1:1910079-1979247 GCF_004785775.1 Grammomys surdaster
AAAAAAAAAAAAAAAAAAAAAAAAAAAAAAAAAAAAAGAAAAAGAATCTAAAATTGTTTTTAAATACCAAAATCCAGATGTGCACATGGTGCGTAAGTGTTTGCATGAGGACTCAAGCATGATGATCTGAGTTCAGATCCCCAGTAACCACGTGAATGCTGGGTGTGGTGACATGTGTCTTAGTGACAGGAGATGATACCGGAAGCTGACCTCTGGCCACCACGTGCATGCCTGCAAACACAATCACACATCATTACCCCCAAATCCAAACACCAAGGCCAGGATCTGAAACTAAGCAGACACCCTGCCTTTAAATTCATTCTTTAGCCAGGCATGGAGAGATGAGCCTGTTGATTCTAACACTTGGGAGGCAGAGGATCTAGAAAGTTCAAGGCCAACCTGTTCTACAGAGAAAATTCCAGGGCCAGCTAAGCAGAAAGGGAACCCACGGGCTGACCTCTGACCTCTGCTAGTGCACTGTGGCACTTGCTTCCCCTCCCTCACCCCCCACTAAATAAATAAAACAATTGTAGTAAAAATCTAACTAGCTGATATAACTAAAATCGATCTCTGCCCTCACACACACAAATGTGAGTGCATCTCCAACAACCAAACAAAAAATAAATTCCATACAATTTGGCACTGACCAATCTAAAACAAATCCGAGCAGATCCCTGTTTGAAATTCCCTTGGCTCATATACCTGCTGCACACATACCCTCTGAAGTGACTCCTCCTTTTATGCCCTGGTTTGGTCTCAAGACAGACTTCAGAGCCACTTGACTGTGTCCATGCTGGTGTGCAAAATGTCTTCCTCCTCCGTCTCCTGAAGCTGTTGTCAGAACTTCCTCATGAAGTCTCTGCTCCCTGCCTCTGCTGTCGACCGAGTTCATTCTCCCTCTATTCTCAGACCTACAGGCCTGGAGCTCATGAACATTTCCTGTCACGTTGAGTCCCCCTCATCCCTCTTTGAGACATATGTAAACCAAGCTGACTTCAAACTTGTGATCCTCCTGCCTCTGTGTGCTCAGATATATGCATTTGCCTCCACATGTGGTTGGTTTTCTGAAACAGTCTTGTTACAGGGTAGCTTGACTGGAATTTTCTTTTTTTTTCTTTTTTTTTTTTTTGGTTTTTCGAGACAGGGTTTCTCTGAGTAGCCCTGGCTGTCCTGGAACTCACTCTGTAGACCAGGCTAGCCTCGAACTCTCGAACTCAGAAATCCGCCTGCCTCTGCCTCCCAAGTGCTGGGATTAAAGGCGTGCGCCACCACCGCCCGGCCATGACTGGAATTTTCAATCCTTCTGCCTTAGCCTACCAATTGCTGAGTTTACAAGTATGAATCACAATGCCTATATCCTATTCCTTTGTATGTGTTTTGCCTGTACACATGCGTGTGCACTGTATTTGTGCCCGATCCCTATGGAAGCCAGAAGATGGTAAAGTTAAAGAGCGGGACACAGGAGACTCCCCCAAACAAAGCCAAACAACTGAGGATTAAATAAGATGATCCTAATTATCTGCTAGGCCTGGTGCTTTACAACACTTCTCAAACTATTTGGGAATTATCCTTTGTTTCTATCCCCTGCAGATGGACCACCACTGCTAAATATAACACTATCATGTCAATTTATTCCCTTGCAATTTCCCCACCAGTGTCATCTCACTGAGAGCACTTTATGTTTTAGCACAGTGCCTGGCATATTCTGAGCACATAGTAAATGGCCACTGATCTGGACCACTGAAACTCTCCCCTTCAAAGCTTCATGTGTTTTTATGGAGCACATGTGTTCTGTTGTTCTCATGACTGTACTGCTTAATCCTGCCTGGTCTTGAATGCAGGGCTTCCAAGTTTTATTTCCCATTGTTAGATCATAAGCACGGCAGGTCCCACTTTTTATCACATAGCATCCTTTTGAGAGACTGTCCCTTCACTTTCTGGTTTTCTCGAAGAAGACACTGTCATAAGAGCTGCTTGAGTAGGTGGGGCTTGCTATGTAGCGCTGGCTGGCTTAGAACTAGCTATGTAGACCATTCTCTTACCTCTGCCTTTGGGAACCGGGGTTATTGGCATGTAGCTGGCCTTGAATTTCTGATTTTCCTATCTCTACCTCCTCAGTGCGAAGATTAAAAGTGTGTATTCATTTTTTTCTTTTAGAGTCTCACTATGTAGCCCAGGCTAGCCTTGAACTCATGACAATCTTCTTGCCTAGAACTAGGTTACAGGTGTCTCCCCCCTTACCTGGCTTCTGTCTTCTCTATGTGTAGGGTACACTAGTCCAAAGTGAGGACAGGTGGACTAGCGACTTGACTACTACTACTGTGTGCATACCAAGACTCAGCTGACAGCTTTGTTATCATAGTTATAATAGCCCAACAGTGTTAGAGCAGCTGGAGAACTCCTCACCTACTTCTTCTGAGATAAAAGATTTCAAAGAATACCTGGCTGAAGTTCTCAGCAGACCCAAGTGTGGCCGTGCAGTGTGCCTTTAACCAGCACGCAGGAGGGGGAGGCAGGAGTCAAGTTTGGGGCCAGCCTCTTCTACACAAGAATATATTTGAAAAAACAAAAACAAACAAAAGTTGGCTATTGAGTTTGTTTACCTTAGTTGCTTGGGTGGTCTGTTGTATGAATAAAGAATAAGTGGCAATAATTTGTTTCTGAGTCTCACTGTGTAGCCTCCACTGTCCTGGAATTATGTGCACCAGGTTGTCCTTGAACTCAGAGGTTTACCTGCCTCTGCCTCTGAACTCCAGGCCCTTATTTATTTATAGACAAGTTGCCACTAGGTAGCTCTTGGGGAGCCTGAAGACCAGGCTGGCCTCCAACTCTTAAAGAGATCTACCTGCCTTTGCTTTCCAAGTGCTGAGATTAAAGGTGTGCGTTACCATGCCACAGACCAGCTCTATTTTAAAAGTTAATTTTCTTACATGTATGCACCTGCCACTCTGAGGAGTCAGCTGTGTTTCCAGTGTTATGAGGGTTCTGAGGTTGATCAGGTTCTCAAACTTGTACAGCAAGTGCATCACCTGCTGAGCGCACTCCAATCCCAGATACTGGTACACAGGCATCCAAAACCATTTCTTGGATTTGGATTTTCTTGGACCCAAGGATTTTCAAGGTTACAGCTCAACTAAAGAATGGGGACCCCAGAACAGCCAGGAGTTTACAATAGCATGGGTTAGACAGTACACAAGCTTTTCCTTGGCCTGATGTTTTCTTTTTCTTTCTTTTTTTCTCGAGACAGGGTTTCTCTGTGTAACTCTATCTGTAGACCAGGCTGACCTTTAACTCAAGAAATCCGCCTGCCTCTGTCTCCCAGGTGCTGGGATTTAAGACGTGTGCCACCACTGCCCGGCGACCTGATGTTTTCTAAGTGTCTTCTTTCCATACCCCAACTTCCTCACTTGTACAGAAATGAACTTGTACTACCTGGATGCTCTCACACAGCTTCCCCACTACCCAGCCATATGCATCTGATGGACATCATCAAAGTGCTTGGGAAAAGTTATGGAACCAAGAAAGTCTCCCGGACCCCATGCAATAACAGCATTGCCTCCACAGGGATTACACAGCTTTGTCTATTCCTGTCAAAGCACTGACCTTTTTCAAGTATTATCCTCTTTCAGCTACATAGTAAATTTTTCCTTTTCTTTTGGCATGTGTTTGTGTTGTTGGGTGTACATGTCACTGTGCATGTGACAGTGCCCTCTACTGGGCACTCTTCCATTGTGGGTTCCAGGGATCAAACTCAGGCTTCCCTTCAAGTGCCCTTAACCAACCATTTTTTTTTTCCTCCTCGAGACAGGGTTTCTCTGTGTAGCCCTGGCTGTCCTGGAACTCACTCTGTAGACCAGGCTGGCCTCGAACTCAGAAATCCGCCTGCCTCTGCCTCCCAAGTGCTGGGATTAAAGGCATGCACCACCACTGTCCGGCCCAACCATTTTTTTGTTTGTTTGAGATGGAACCTTGACCATGTAATTCTCTGCCTCCATCTCTGGAGTACAGGGATCATGAGAAAGCACTACCATATCTTGGGTTTTATGTTTATGCAGCTGCTGGGAGACTTGAATTCCTGCTCCCCTGCTTCAACTTCCCAAGGGCTGGAATTTCAGGCATGTGCCAGCTCGCCCAGTCTAGCACACTTCTTTTTAATGCGCTCTCATCCCACTGGGCTCACTGTCCAGCAGGACAGACTTTGAGATGTATCATAAGCCCTGGCTAAATGAGAAGAGACAAAGGCAGAAACATCTCCAACAGTTACAAATTCACCTGGGACCCCTCTGACTAAGATACCGAGAAAAGGACTTCTCTATATAGATCTGCCCTAACCCCAGAATACTGGTGATTTCAGTCAGCTCTGTTCCTGCACTTCCCTCTAATTAGCTTTAAGAGGCAGGGTTTCAGGAAGGCAGGGTAGGATATGATGTAGGACAAGTTCTTCTGCTTTCTGCCGGCCAGGAACAGAAAGGCCAGCTTCTTTTGCTTATTACTAACAATTCACACTTTCCCCATACAGACACAGAACTTAGGAATAGAAACTGAAGGGGAAAAGGACAAAAGGGGCCCCATTTTTGCTGAGTCTGGACTAAGCTTTGGGGGTCAGCACACCATTTAACCAAGTTCCCTGAAACTCTTTTATATTTTATATAAGGTGATACATCTTCTGTATTAGCTATGAAGGGTAGGCAAAAGCCAGCAAAGGCCACCAGTCATCTGTGTGCCACCACACCTGCTCCCTCTCCTAATGTGACAAGCCTGAACAGAGTACCTTCCAACTCAGGGGCCCTCACCAACCTTCCCCTCAATCACACCCTCAGATTCACTCCTCACCTCCCAAATCCCAAAAAAACACACCAACTGCTTCACAATAGTTCTAGTTTTGTTTTTTTCTGTGGGTTTTTTTTCTTGTTGTTTTATTTCAAATACTGAAAAAAAAATTCCCCAGGGCTCTGTGGGGCTCCCCACTCACTGCCCTTGTCCACACAGCAAACCTATTTCAAGGACAGTATTTTATTTTCTAAAAAGAACAATTCATACTGAATCCTCAACTTGTTCTGCAGAACCATAGAGATTTCATTTGCTGTCAAGAGCACAATTCCTTTTCTCTGACACTAGGTCACTAGCCACATTCAAAGAGTGCACTTCTTTTCAGAGCTGAACCTGAACCCCTTACCATGGTCTGACAATCCCTTTACCTTACAGCCATCCCACAGCAACCCTGTGGTTCAGGAGAACGATAGGAAATTTCCTTTTATCAATTATAAACTCTCACTCATTTCCCCACGTCTTGCTCCACCCTTTCAGCCCCACCCTTGGGATGTCAATGAGTTTTCTCCCAACAGTTATTTGGAAAAAAAGGACAACAACAAAAAAAAAGTTCAAGGTCTTGGTGCTCAGCCCAAGGGGCTCCATGTGTTGGGACACCAGTGGGCAGGTTCTCTGCCTCTCTAGCCTGCACCCGGGCCACCTCCTGACCCCTGGCTACAAAGGCAGGGAGGGGCAGGAGCCAGCACAGGACCCGAGTGGGCAGCGTCTCACGATCTGGTGGAGCCCCAGGAAGCATCATTCAACTTGGCCACTGTGGACGAACACAGAAGAAACAAAAAACAAACAAACAAAAAAACACTGTCAAGTAAAAGGGGAAAGCTTGTGAGTTCTATCCCAGTCTCGACCCCGTGGTTTCTCCAAATACTTCATTAGACTACCTTATATATGCATGAATATTAATTATAAGGAAGTGGAAAAATAAAAGAAAATATTAGTCTTTCCCTATCCATATAAAGAGAATGTTTTCTGCCTTTTTGATATACTCATGGTAAACAGGAAGACAATTCTTGAGACATCAAATAACTGGAGGTTTCCTAGTGAAAAGCTCACAGGAGCCACACAGCGCACAGCCACCAGCAGCAGTGGCAGGAATCTCGGCACTGAGGTGCTGACTGGCAAGGCCAGGGTCAGGCCACACACTTGTTTGGAGGGGACTGAATAGACTGGATTCAATCAGATTTGAAAGGACCACGACCCTTCCATGCTAGAGGGGAGCCTGAGTAGTGCAGCTTGTCTCCTTGGCATCAAAGAGTGACACTATTTGATTCTGAATTCCTTTTCCCTTCCTCATCCCTATCTCCAACCCAATGTGTGTGTACACCCAGTAACTACTGTGTGTATTACTGGACGTTGAAACTAGGGTCTCCCGCAGGTTAAGAAAGTATTCTACATATGAACTATATTTCTAGCCCTGTCTTTGCTTCTTATTCTGAGACAGGGTCTCACTAAATTCCCAAGGCCAGCTTTGAACTCACTCTGTCATCCAGGCTACTAGCCTTGAAGCAGCAGATCATCCTGCCTAGTCTGTTGAACGGCTGGGATTACTAGCCAGCTTGATTTCCCTATTCCTCCCGTCCTTTCCTAAAAACCAGACTCATTGTGAACATCAGCTTTGAAGACACAAAATAACCAATAGAGAAGGCAGCTCAGACAGGGGAGAAAAAGGTACAGAATTCGAGAAGATCGGAGATGAAGAAAACGTACAAAATTATATATATATTTATATATATAATAACATGACATATCTATGTACAACATGGCTGGGACATTGAGGAAACTATACAATGATGTTCGGCTTTGTCCCCTTCCCACATGGACTTCTGATTAAGGATGACAGCATGAGAAAATGGAGCAAAAAACACAAAACTTATATACAATTACAAACGAGAGTCAAGGAGTTTGGGGGCCAGGGAGACCAGGATCCTGCTCTCTCTCTCCACTCCTTCCTCACCAACCTATTCCTACCAATCTGAATGATGGCCAGAGGCCTGAGCAGCGGCCAGTCAGGAGAAAAGCATGTACATGTCTTTTCCCCTAACACACACATCCACAAACTCGTCAGACATCCTAAGGGCACACTGGTATCTGTAAAAGAGAGAGACTGCACTTCCTTGCTCTTTTGAGCAGTTCTCACTCTGGCCCTTTCTGCAGATGATGAGCAGGTGGCATTCAGTAAGATCCAGGCCAAACTAGTGATGACACAGCAAGACAGGCTGCTGCCTCCCTCCCTGCACCCTCTTTCCAGCCTCCACCAGTGAATCATCTGCTAAGGACCAGCTGCTCCTGCTGGCAGTAGCACTAAGCTCTGGGGACCAGCTCCCTTCATCCCTTCTTCCTCCATACGTAACATACACCTAGTGTCTGATTACATCTGAAGTCGTGATGCCACATTGAGTGAGCCTGTCTCCTCAGGCCCATCCAATCTGCTGCCAGAGCAGGTTTTTAGCAGCTAGGGTCAACAGCAGACCCAGGATAGTGGGCAGAGTCAAGACACATCCAGGGTCAGCCTTTTCAGGTTTGTTCTCTTTCTCTCTCAAAAAGGCTATGATACCTATGAGACTGTTGTCTGAAACTATGGCCCTTAAATCTCAAACTCTCTCTCTCTCTCTCGTCCAATGTAGCACTTCTGGCTTTACAGAGCTGAGGCTCAGCCATAGGCCTGCCTCAGTTTTGGTTTTATGATGACCAGCGGTGTAGGACTTTAGAGTCAGAATTAGCCTCCACATGTTTCCTTGTTTACAGATGAGAAACAGAATCAATCCAGAGAGGCTACAGGCCTGGCCAAGCTCACACATCAGTGCTGTTGTGTGTGCCTAGAGCTACAGCCCATGTATTGTAACTCCTAAACTCTTTCCATCATCCCATAATACTTTCGAAAAGCAACATGCTGGAAGAGAAAAGATACCATTTTTTTTTTTTCATGAGTAGCTAACGTCCATTAAACTTTACACTCCTTGAGAAGCAGGGCAACTGTTGAAGGAACATAGCAGAGGGGTTATCTGGGCCCTGTACTTTTAGGCAACCAAATCCCCTCTCCTTTGAAGGTACCCTAAACACCCACAATAGGAACACAAAGCACAGAGGCCTAAGGGACAACACACTTAGAAGCACAGAGAGAGTCTCCTTCACTCTGCCTTTCCCAACATGTCAATTCAGTCTTGGGACACTAAACATGTCACATTGCTCCAAGACAGCCTGTCCAAGGACTTGCTCCTCCAGCAGGAGAACTCGCATCTTCTACATTTTTCACCACAGGAAAAGCTGCAGCGCTCTGCATTCCTAGTCTTTCCTACTCTTGGGTCTCTACTGGGCTATCATGAGGGTGTACAAGTTTCAATTTACCCAAAGAAATGAACTCAGAGCTTCTCTTCAACCTAAGCCCCCAGCAGAATGTCTTCCCTGGATGACAAGCTGAGCTCTGACTAGGTGCCCATTCCCTGCCTACAATATATAAAAGTCCAGTGGGTGAGGAAGGGGAAGAGAGGGGCCCAGGTTACCCCGCAAGCTTGCTGGTGACGAGCGAGGACTTTCTCTGGGGCAGGTCCTGTGGGGTGGGGATGTGGTCACCGGTCACCAGGTTCTTGTCTGCTCCTGCACTTGGCAGCTGCTTGTTCTTCATCTTGGCTTTGGCCATGTTGTAGTCTCCTGAGTCAAAGTACTTTTGCTAAGAGACAGGAGGGAGGTTTAGATGAATGTGCAGCTTTGGTGTTCTCCTAAAGCAGAGACTCACTGTCTACCATCAGCATAAGCTCCCACCTAGTCCTCCAAGTACTCCCCATGCACACAGCCCACATTACTCACTTGGACGTTTATCTCCCAGCATGCTCTGACCCTGTCAGAATATAAGCAGTTTCCTAGCAGAAACATGTAGTTTAAGGGGCAGATGTGTTCCTGAACCTAGGTGACACCTCCTGTATCTTTTGTACCTTAGTGAGTATGGGAAGGTTCAATTATAATCACGTACTTTATTCCTAACAGCTAGGAGGCAAAGCAATACCTTGGTGCTAGGGAAGCCGCAGGAGTAAGACTCCAGAAGGTCAATCTGGGTCTACCAGCAACCAGAGACCAAGTGGAAACCAGTCATCAGAGTTAGCAGTTACTCTCAGAGCAGGACTAGGACCTGGGCTTGCTCATGAGGCAGTGTGCTGCCCAGACTCCCACACATGCTCCATGCTGGGACTGACAGCCTACGCTTGGCTCACCTACGGCAAGACATGCTGCAAACCAGCACCACATCGTCATCTGTGACTAAGACTAAGCATCCGGGGTTCTCCACAGGCGGCTACTTCTCTCTCCATCTCATGCTCACACTACAGCTTTATCCTTACAGTCTGCTGTCAGCTCGCGGCAGGGAGAAACCTGACCATGAAGGAGACCTCCACTGCTGAGGAAGGGCACGCCAGCTGCTTCGTTTCCTTACTTTTGTGGTCTTATAGGCTGAACCCAGGCTAAACAAGTGCTTTCCCATGGAGCTATATCCTCTGTCACTCTGTACAGGAAAAGCAGTTGTCTCTGTGTTACTTTTTCTTTTTGTTTTGAGACAGGATCTCAAAAAACCATGGAACTCACTACGTAGACCAGGCTGGCCTTAATCTCAGAGATCTACTTTCCTCTGCCTCCCAAGTTCTGGGATTAAAGGCATGGACTTTTTTTTATTTTTAAGATAACTTAAAAAAAATATTTTATTTTATTTATTTCTGGTTTTTCAAGACAGGGTTTCTCTGTATAGTCCTGGCTGTCCTGGAACTCACTCTGTAGATCAAGCTGGCCTCGAACTCAGAAATCCACCTGCCTCTGCCTCCCAAGTGCTGGGATTAAAGGGATGTGCCACCAACGCACGGCAACAATTTTTTATTTGTATATGTGTCCACGGAAGCCAGAGAATCCCCTGAAGCTGAAGTCTCAGCTGCCTGATGTGGGTGCTGGGAACCAAATATTGCCTTTCTGGAAGACAGCAGCCCAGCTCTCTCAACTGCTGATCCATCTCTCTAGCCCTAGCCTAGGCTATTCTAAAACTTACTAGGTAGCCTAGGCTGTTCTTGCATTTATGGTTATCTTCCTGCTTCTGCGTAGGTGCTGAGATCACAGACACGAGCCAGCACATTCAGCTAAAATAAGTTTCTTGAGTATAGTCAATGTGTGATGCTAGCTTTAACAGTCCAAAGAAACCTAATACACCAGGTGAAGAATTCTGGATCTTCTGTCTCTAATATCCTTCCTTTAGTCCCCATCTGCCACTTACCCAAATGCCCAACATTAGGCCTTCATATCCTATAGTCAGAAGGGAAGTAACATGATTGCAGAGATTCACAATACTCTGTTTTTCTCTTTTCAAGTTTCTAATTCATCTTTACTACTGCTAAATAACCAAACCTACAGGAAAACATGCAGTAGAACCACTACGGACTTTATCCAAGTGCCACAGTATAAGGGTGTCCCATACCCCTTTCTGGAGTCTCTTCATGAGGAAATCGGAGCCTCCAGGCTTTTGTCCTAGGCTTGGATATTTGGCCTTTAGCTTTGCCTCCTCAGCTTTCTCAGGGAGAATACCTTCTTTCTCCTGTGTATCCTGAAGAAAACACGCCAAGTGAAATTAATGGCTGAAAAACAATGACTTCTAATATCTGATAACCTTTATATTATCAAACTTTCCTAGAGGTCTATCTGTTTGTAAATATGCTATGCACACTCTGTTCTGTTTAGTGTGTGTATTATTTAAGGATTTATTTACTGTATGTGCATGTATTCTGCAGGCCTGTATGTCTGTGTACCACATGGATGCCTAGTGCCCTCGAGTTCAGAAGAGGGCATCAGGTCTCCTAGAACTATAAATGGTTTTGAGCTACCATGTGCTGGGAACTAAATCCAGGTGCTCCTCAAGAGCAGTGAGTGCTCTTAACCACTCAGCCATCTTTCCTGCTCATCTATTCTTAAAAGTTAGACCTTTGTTCGAATCCCTAAGCTCAAGATAATTGTATCAAGTAAAGAAAAACAGGTTAGTTCTTATAAGACACCCAAGGAAACACCCCAGTGACCTATGAATACTAGGGTAAAGGTAGTATCTAAACATGATACTTGAATCATAGAGCAAGCCATAGCTCACTCAGCACCGATAGTAGGAAAGATAAAAAAGGACCTGGGAGAGTTCTTGGCTCCCTACAGGTCAAAGGAACTTCTCTTCTGAGAGGCTCCCTCCTCATTCACATTCTAAGAAGCAATCTGGTCTCACTGTGGGGGATGCTAGCTAGGCATGTGGCCTATTCTAAAGATATCTACCACAGTAATATACTTTCATAAATGCAGGCAGGCAAGAGGTAAACAGAAACTAACATATCATTAGTTTTTCTTTTCTTTTTTTTTTTTTAATTTTCTGAGACAAGGGTTCTTTGTGTAGACCAGGCTGGTCTTGAACTCAAGAGATCCACCTGCCTCTGCCTCCCGAGTGCTGGGACTAAAGGCGTGAACCACCATCTCCTGGCTAGTGTATTATGACTTGACAAACAGGTTCAGAGATAACACGAAGTGTATTTAATGAGCCCTTGAGCTCAGTGTTAAGTAACTCAAATATGGTGTCGAAGAAGGGGTTTGGCATTAGTGTTTTCATAATGCGATGGTGGGTGGACTACATCCCACTGCGGAGAAATTCGAGGGGATATATAAGTCACTGACGGCGAACAACAAATCATCCCTATCAAATAGGTCTGAGGAAGTTGCCACCTGAACCTACCCCATGGTAATGATTACTCTTTTCCCCTCCCCCAATGCTGGTTTATTTTAAATGCCTTCACCTTGACCTCTCTTGCTATGGATGAAGGATGAGCTCGAGTCTGGTGGTTATCTCTACTAATCAAACATCTTCATTTGCAGCTCTGGACCACCAGTCAGCCCCCTTTCATTCGCCTCATCTTTCCAAACACCCGCCCACGCCAGAGCTCGGCCAATTATAGAACAGTTTCCATGAACTGAATAGAGGCCTACTGGCCAATAAGGAGGGGGAGCCCACAGATTGACAATAGGCCTGACTAATCGACATCAGGGCACCAGGCCGCGCCGAAAAGCAGCCTGCGCGACATCAGTAGTGGCCAACCCCTGTGTAGCCCGAGGCAGAGGCGGCCAATCGGCGGCGGCGGGGGCGTATTCCGCCCGCGCGGCCGCCCCCGTTCCCCCTTCTCCTCACCTGCTTCTCCTCGCCGGTCTCCTCCGCAGGGTTTTCTTCTTGTTTCTGGGACATGGCAGAACCGGGACTGTGTAATGCAGGGCCCGGGAAGTCAGCCGGAAAAGGGAAGGGGGAGGGGAAACGGGGACAACCTGAGCTGCTGCTCGACTCCTGTCACTATGGTTGCTCAGTCAAAATGGCGGCTCAAGCCCGTGACGTTGAGACCGCCCCCTCCTATGGGAGCCAATGAAAGTGGGTTTGACGGAGCAATGACGTAACGACACACCAATAAACGTTGGCTGGAGGTGGGAGGCCTCTTTAGAAGCGACAAGCAAGCTAGAACACCAACCGGGAAAGAGAGTGAGCCGCAGAACCAATTAGAAGCCTGCATGGGCCTTAGGGGCAGGACAGCTAGCTTTGGTATTTTTGCTTCTTGGGTGGGCCGAAGCTGCTTTCAGTTTCCTAGCCAAGTCCCAGGTTAGTTGCTGAACGTTGCATCAGAGATGGGTTAATAGAGAAATCCTTTATTCTCTGGTGCAAAGGATCAAGCCTTGAGCGGTGTTAGAAGGAAGTTACCCACGACCAGAAATAAAAATTGGAAGACAAACTGATATTTAGCGGTTTTCCAGAACTGAATGCTAGCTTGGTGTATGAGACTTGAGTTTTTGTTTTTGTTTTTGTTTTAGTTTTTCGAGACAGGGTTTCTCTTATAGCCCGGGCTGTCCTGGAACTCACTCTGTAGACCAGGCTGGCCTCGAACTCAGAAATCCGCCTGCCTCTGCCTCCCAAGTGCTGGGATTAAAGGCGTGTGCCACCACTGCTCGGCTCACATTTTAATCCTTATGTAGGAATTATAATTGTTAAGAATCACTCTGTGGAGACATAACTTCTTGAATTTAAGACTGTAGTTCTAGGCACATGATAAACATTTAGCACATATATTAAATACCAGCTAATGTAAACAAAACCATAGTTCAATGATAGTTCTTAACCTGATGGTTCCTGTCTATAATACTCTCACAAAGGACGCTGAAACAGAAGGATCCCTTGAGTGTGAAGCAAACCGAGGCTACACAGTGCGACACTGTCTCAAAAACGAAAGGCAACCAAAGAAATAGGCTAGTTCTTGAGCATCTATCTAGTAGACAGTACTGTATTACTTTTATATTAATATATATACATATATATGGCAGCCTCTGCCTTTCAAAGCTTTTTAATTCTCAGATTAAGCTGTTGTCATCGTCGTCACCTCCTCTTTTCCCCGCCCCTCCTCCTCCTCTCCTTTTTGTTTTTTCTATATAACAGTTCTGGCTGTTCTGGAACTTGCTCTGTAGACCAGGCTGGCCTCAAAATCACAGAGATCTGCCTGCCTCTGCCTCCCAAATACTAAGATTCAGGTCTTGAGTGTTAATCAACAAGTATTACATATTTATATTCTGAATAACTGGTCTAACAGCTGGGCATCAGCCCATACCTGTATGTATTGGACTTGAGAGCATAGGCAGCAAGGTCACAAATTCAAGGCTATCTTTGCCTACATAGTGAATTTAATGCCAGACCCTGTTGCAAAACAGAAAAAAGAAAAACTAAGGAATAATGGTTACAGGCACTATCTCCATAGTAACAACCCACAGCTCTCTTGTGGTATACTAAACAAAATACAACAAAGTCTATCTAATAACAGCACTGCCCATGACTTTTTCATGTTTTGAGACTGAGTCTCCCTGTGTAGCCCCCTGCTGGCCTATAACTCCCTATGTAGACAGGGCTGGCTTTGAACCCCTAGAGATCCACCTGCTTCTCTGGCTCTGCCTCCAAGTTCTGGAATTCAAAGCACGGGCAACTACAGTTTTTGGTAACTTTTTGTGACAGATAGGATTGGGGGCTGTTTGATCATTTCTCATAGCATTAGGTGCACTTCTCATTAGGACAGTCGGAGAACACAGGAACACACAGATTATTACTATAAAGGGCAAAATCTGGTAAGCATAGATAGATATATATTTATAAAGCTTTAGAAAAACTTAAAAGACCCATACACAGTGCAGGGTCAAAAGAAAAAAGTGGTCCTGACAAAGGTCATTTAGAAATATCCCAGGACAAATCAGAGAAAGGCTTTCTTAGGTTAGTGAGAAGCAGACCTTCAGGAAGGTTAATTAGTTGGTGATGAATACAAATGTTTAGAAACTTATGCACAAAGGCGTGCTGTCTAAGCCAAGTCTACTGCAAGTTTTAGGTAAGAGATAATTAGGATTAACCTAAAATGTGGTAGTTAAGAGCAAAGCAGAGACGCATGTGTAGCTCAGTGGTAGAGCACATGTCTAGCACGCATAAAGCCCTGAGTTCAATCTCCAGTACTGCTGGCAGCAGTGGGTAGGTGAGGTAGGGGAATGTATATGTATGGGTATAATGGGGGAGAAAAAGAGAAGTTAAGGAAGACAAGAAAATATAAGACTAAACCTAATTAACAATATATGAGAAGCTGGACCTAGTGGGGTAGGCCTATAATGTCAGCAACTCAGGAGGAGGCTGAAACAGAATTTTAGATTCAAGGCCAGCCTGGGAAACTTAGACTCTGTCTTTAAAAAGAAAATAACAGTGGGGTGGTGGTATCGCACGCCTTTAATCCCAGCACTTGGGAGGCAGAGGCAGGCGGATTTCTGAGCTTGAGGCCAGCCTGGTCTACAGAGTGAGTTCCAGGACAGCCAGGACTACACAGAGGAATCCTGTCTCAAAAAACCAAAAAAAAAAAAAAGAAAAAAAAAAAGTTATATATTTTTTTATCTAATGGTTAAGGGCTGGAGCATTGGCCATCAAGGGCATTATTAGGTTCATCTCTTAGATAAAGTCAAGTGTCATCTGCAAGGTATTCACAGGAAAAGCCATCCTTATTCTATTCAATGGTAATATTGTTACTGGTTAACTTATTTTGAAATGGAGACTCTACTGAGATTTAAGCTGGTGCCTAGGTTAGCACTGCTGTGCCCTGTCAATATATACTACAATAAGATAAAAACCATGTACAGAGAGACCAAAGGCACAATTATTGATCTTTATTATACAGAAACGTGAAAGCAATACACACTAAATGAGTGTCTGGCAGTGAACATTACACAGATTAGAAGTGAAGACATCCTCATTTTTTGGACATATAAAAATAAACACTGAGAGTTGCAAGAAAGAATGCAACTTCTATCCCCCAAACAAGCTGAAGCTGTCAAAGAAAAACATGGTTTCAATTCACTATGAATTGCTCCAATGGGAAGATAAGATGAGCTGCTAGGTTATACATGGGCTGGCTTCCGCCCTTCTAGAGAGCCAAACTAAGGCTCTGCTTAGCTTCTCAAACCACAGTTTCTATCTCTACTCATCTAAGAGTCAGATGAAATGAAAACAATAACAATGAGCTGGAAAACTTTCATGGACCTAGGTAGGTTCAGGGGAGCAGACGAAGTTACACTAATTGATTTCTATTAGAAGGATTTGGTGTTAGTCCGGGTCATCTGTAGTGGCTGTGTGACCACCTACCTGTCTCTCCCCAGTGGTCAACAGAGTGCTTGAAATCTGCATAACACAGTGCTGGCCCCTTTACAACCCTTGAACCTAGGCTTTGCATTTGTTGCTGGTGACTCTCAACTGCCCATCTAAATAGGATCTCTCCACTCTCTCTACTGAAGCAAAAACACTTTAAGGGATTTTAGCCAGGATGGCTGTGTTGAAAGAAGACACAATTTAGAGGGTGTCAATACATTAAATATACACAGAATTACTGCCAAAGCCCTTAAATACAGGAAAAATTTATCAATTTATGTAGGAAATAAAAACAGGAGCTATGAAAATATGGAGTTTGGCTACATTGTCTGGACCCAATGCTATAATTTGGGACTTGAAACTTACAATTCTCTTAATTTTATCAGAGTAGAGATATTTAAAGTAGTCTAGAGCAAATAGGACAGTCACATACTAAGGATGAAGAGTCTTTAATTTTTGAATGAGAGATGGTCTCATATAGCCAAAGATAGCCCTGAACTCACTAATCTAGCTGCTACTATCTCCTAAGTGCTAGGATGACAGGTGTTTATCCAGACACTTGGTTTCAAAGATATGAAGTCTCACGTTGCTTCCCTTCTCTACAGGTTCGAATACTGGCTGTATGAAGGAGGTGACTGCGGCACATTGCTTTTTCAGTTCAGACTCTTAATGAATGTGGGAGCAAGATAATGCTAAAAAGGAGTGTGGAATATATTTTTGCTTTTAGAATGAAGGGATTCCAGTCATCAAACTTGGAGTGTTTTCATTATATAAAGACGAGAAAATCACAGGTAGGAGGTATAATCTCAGGAACCAATTTGCTTCAAAAATTAGTCGTATTTCCACTGCCCCTCATTCAAAGAGTCAGTGATTTCAGGAAGCGTCACTGTTTAACAGAGGTGAAGAGACAAGGGTTGAGAAAACATGAACAAGGGAGAAAAAGTTAAATATGGTTTACTCTTCATTTCCTTCACATTTTGTTGCTGGAAACTCTAATCCTCACATAGGAACCCCTGTTTATCCAGAAGCACAGTGGTTAAAACTAAACCCCCAAAATGGGAGATGTTTATTAGATGTGTGTGGGTTCACTCCTTTCATTCAGACAGAGTAGAAGTGAGGAGATAGAGTCTGCTTAGAAGGTCATGGCCCATGGAAAGGCCCTGAGGTTGTCCCCCTCAAGTCAGGAGTCTGATTCAAAGAGAGGAGAAACAATGACAGTATCTTATCACAGCAATCTCAGTGATGGGGTTCTCTGACAGTCACCAGCCAGCAGGGAAAAGGAGACACCCGGCTGCTGGCTTTAGGATTTGTTGAAGGCTGCCAGCACAGCCCAGATCATCTCTGTGGCATTGTGCTTTGTTCCTTCCACTTCAGGGTCCAGTTCTACTAGGTCCTTGGTTCGATTCATTGCCACATCATACTTATCATCTGTCAGACAAGAGAAGACATTCTCCAGCACATCAGAGGAATGGGCCAGCACCAGGAGTGCCAGAGTTCGCCTGTCCATACGCTGAGGGTCATTCACCCACCGTTCCAGCACACTGTCTTGAAGCTTTTTCATTAGTCGCTGTTTCTCTGTTGTATTGGTCACTGGATGGGTGGTCATGTCGAACAGCAGGAAATTCTGCTTCTCTGTGGTTAGAATGCCCTTTTCTACCAGGTTCTTAGCAATTCGCTCTCGTACATTTCTCAGCTGGTACTGTAATTTAAAGGGGTTCCATGTCTCACCTGTTGGGAAACAGACAGTGGAAAACAAAATTTAAAAAGGCAGTTTGTTATTTGAGCTTTGTTTAAATTTGTTTTTTAAGATTTATTTTATTTAGCTGAGCGGTGGTGGCGCACGTCTTTAATCCCAGCACTTGGGAGGCAGAGGCAGGCAGATTTCTGAGTTCAAGAGTTCGAGGCTAGCCTGGTCTACAGAGTGAGTTCCAGGACAGCCAGGGTTACACAGAGAAACCCTGTCTCGAAAAACCAAAAAAAAAAAAAAAAGATTTATTTTATTTATATGAATGCACTGTAGCTGTCTTCAGACATATCAGAAGAGGGCATCATATCCCATTACAGATGGTTGTGAGCCACCATGTGGTTGCTGGGAATTGAACTCAGGACCTCTGGAAGAACAGCCAGCACTTTTAACTGTTGAGCCATCTCTTTAGTTCGCCTTGTTTACAAATTTAAAAGCACAATCTCTATCCACGGAGAAACAATGTCAACTCACTCTTTAATCCATACTTTGTGCTTTCTGTGTTAGTTTTGACTCTATTATTATTATTTTTTTTTAAATTTTTTTTATTTTTTGGATTTTCGAGACAGGGTTTCTCTGTGTCACCCTGGCTGTCCTGGAACTCACTCTGTAGACCAGGCTGGCCTTGAACTCAGAAATCCACCTGTTTCTGCCTCCCAAGTGCTAGGATTAAAGGCGTGCGCCACCACTGCCCGGCGACTCTATTATACATTAAATGATTTTATATTAAATGATCTTCAAAATTATCACACATACACAAATGCACCATGTACACACATATGCAACCACATATACACACATGCACACATAAAACCATACATGCACAAAACCATACACACATATACACATACACATGTGCTTATACATGTATACACAGATGCACGCACACATACATACACACACACACACACACACACACACACACACACACACACATCACTATGGGCTTCCATTATGCTAGTGCTCATGGAATATTTACACTGATTATTTTAGTATGTATGGAAGCATGTGTGTCACAGTACATGAGTGATAGAACAGACCGGTCCTCTCCTTTCACCTTGTGGGTTCTCGGGATCAAAATCAGGTTGTGAAGTTTGGTAGCAAGCACCTTTATCTGCTAAAAGCATCTTGCCAGCCTTCTGATTTTTAATTTTTGTTCTTTAATTTTTTTGATTTATTTGTAGTTATATATGTACACAGGTGTGCACAGAGACCAGAAGAGGGTGTTGGATATCCTGGAGCTGGAGTTACAGGCTCTTGTAAGCCACCTGACATGAATGCTGGGAACTGAACTCAGGTCCTCTGGAAGAGCAGGAAGCACTCTTCACCACTGAGCCATCTCTCTGACCCCTTATTTCAACTCATGTATGAATTCTCTGTGATGTTAGTCATTCTTGAATGTGTGCATGCGTGGGGGTTGGGGGGGAAGAGAGAGGAGGAGAGAGAGAGAGACAGAGAGACAGAGAGACAGAGACATGGATGTCAGAGAACAGCCTCAGGGTCATCTAGCCCTACCTTACCTTACCTCTTTTTCTCAGACAGGGTCTCTCACCTGCCTGAAGATTACCAGGTAGGCTGGGCTGGCTGGTCATCAAGCTAGTCTCCTCACTGGGATTAAAATGCAGATTACTTGGTCTAGATTATTCATCTATCCATCCATCCATCCACCCATCCACCCATCCATCCATCCATCCACCCAGCCACCCACCCACGGGTTCTGAGGATCAAATTAATGTTTTTATGCTTGCAAGACAAGTAGTTTACTGACTGGGCTCTCTTTCTCTCCAGCCCTTGTTTTTAATGTTTTAGCCATTCTGTTCAAGATAGTAGTTTTTCTAGGATGACTTCTTTTCCATATCACATGTGTTCTAGTTGGGTTGGTAAAACTAAAAACACTGTGCTTTCTTCAGCAGCACAAATACTAAAATTGAAATGATATACAGATTAACATGGCCCCTGCACAAGGGTGACATAGAAATTCATGAAATGTTTCATATTTAAAAATAAAATATAACTTGGGAGGCAGAGGCAGGCGGATTTCTGAGCTTGAGGCCAACCTGGTCTACAGAGTGAGTTCCAGGACAGCCAGGGCTCCACAGAGAAACCCTGTCTCAAAAAACCAAAAAATAAAAAATAAAATAAAAAAAATAAAAAATAAACAAAAATAAAATAAAATAAAATATAATTGAGAGGTCTAAGGTCCTTTCTTCTACTCATTGGGTGGAAGGCCTACCCTGAAGTGGTGACCTGACAATATGGCTTAGGCTGCCCCATTCTAGCTTCTTTGAAGAGGTTCTAGACTAGAAAAGAAATGATAAGAAAGAGGACAAGAGATTGCCTGCCATTCCACTACCCATAGAGCAAGAAGATAGCACACTAGGAGAAATGGGCTAAAAGTCTGCAGGAAGAGTTCCATTTGGTTGAGTGTAGAGAATTTTAAGTTTAAAGTTGTTGCTGAAAACCATGGTAATGTTGGTAAAAAACAATTGCCAGGATTCTGAAAGCAAACATCAACTGACAAAGCCTCCTAGAATTCAACAGTAACCAGAGAAAACACATCAAAACCTTGCTGGGATCATGGTCAACTCTGGTGAGCGCAAGGGTGTGGGCTTATACTAGATGCACAAACTCAGGTGCAATCAGAACAGGATGTAGAGCTTGATTGAAGGATGTCACAGGCACCAGGAATTTAAGCATAACCTTTGAACATGTAACAGTAAGCAACCATCTACCCCACACCCATCTGCTTTCCTTCCCAAGACAGCGTCTGAGCATATACAAAGTGGCTTATATTTCCTTATGTCTGGCCTCAAGCTGGTGATCCTTCTGCCTCAGGTGCATTCCCATGCCCAGATAATAAACGGCTGTGACTCTAATAAATTAGGCTTAAAATACGCAAATCTGGTAGACTTCTAGGTTCTCTTGGAATTCTGGTTTTCTATATTATAGAATCGCTATTTGACCTGGTAAAGCTGAGAAGACTGAGGTTTGCTTCCTGTGCTTGATGGACAGAAGCTATTCCAGGTGTTGTAGGCTGGCAACACTGGGACCCTAAGTGTCCCACTTTAACTTTGAGGAGAAGTTCTGCACTGGAAGGGCAAGCTGTGTTCATAATCAAGACTGTTGTCTTCCTCAGAAAAAACAGAAAAGGAATCTCCAAGTTACTAGCCTTTATTCTTGTATGTTTTGCTTCTGTAAAAAAAAAAATGGGGTAAATTATAATAGCTGTGTCCAGATCTCACATCATATATATTCAATAGTAAAAGGATAAAAAAAATCTAAGTACAGCTCAGTAGTTTAGACTCTGCCTAGCATGTGTAGGCCTTAAGGCAAATCCCCAGCATCAAAGAAACAACAATATTTAATTGGGTCAGGTATTCTAGCAAGCCCAGCACTCAGAGACAAAGGAGGAACACGAAGACTTCAAGGTCATATTTAATTACACAATGAGTTTCAAGATAAGTCTGGGCTACGAGAGACCCTGTCCTGGTAAAAAGCAATCACAACAATAATAAAACTCCAAAAAGTGGGGCTGAAGGTTCAAGAGTTGAGAGAAATTGTTGCTCTTACAGAGGACCTAGGTTTGGTACCTAGCATCTACAATGGTAGTTCACAGCTGTCTATAACTCCAGATCCAGGGGATCTAATACCCTCCTTTGGCTTCCACAGGCTGTGTACACAAGCAGTACCCTAAGATACATGCAGGCAAATACTCATAAACATAAAATAAATAAAACGTAAAAAAAGACAAAAACAAAAATGAAACTGGCTAAAGGGGTTATGCTACTTGCTTTTCATTGTTACCTTGATTTCAATTCTCAGGAGATGGATGGCTGGAAGAGACAGCAGGTAACAAGTGCTTACTGGGAGAGCCTGATGACCTGGGCTGATCCCTGCAATCTATGTGGAAGGAGAGAACTGATTCCTGAAAGCTGTCCCCTGACTTCCACATATGTATCCCCTGACTTCCACATGTGTGCAATGGCACATACATGCTAAAAATAAGGGGAGACTATTGAGATGGCTCAGTGGGTCAAGGTGCTTGTTGCCAAGCTCAACAATCTGAGTTTGAACTTGGACCTGAATTGTGGAAGAAAACTGACTCCTAGGAGTTGTCCTCTGACCTCCAGGTATATGCTGTGGCACATGCTTGTGCATACCTCACACACTAACTATGTAAATAAAAATGTAATAATAAAATGGAATTGCCCAGAGGGCATGCCCTTTGGTATGTCTGTAAAGGCCATGTCTAGGAGGGTTAGCTGAGAAGGAAAGATCCATCTTAGACATTGGATGTGTAAAAGACTGAGTAAAAGGAGACTAAGGAAAGCCTTTTGAATATTAGCAGTCATCTCTCTGCTTCCTGACGGTGGGCAAATGTGAGCAGCTGCCTCCCACTCCCAATGCTATGCCTTTCCTGCTAAGATGGACAGGATCTTGTCAAAATTTGAACCAAAATAAAGTCAAAATAAATTCTCCCCTTCTAAATTACTTCTTGTCATGTATTTGGTCACAGCAATAAGAAAAGTAATACAGGTGCTTTGGCAAAACCTTTGATTAACAAGTGGCTTATGCTAACCAAGTGACCTAATGATGGGGGCGGGTAGGTGCTTTAGCAGTTGAGAACACATACTGCTCTTGTAGAGGGATTCAAGTTAGTGTCCTAGCACTCACGTGACGTGGCTCATGACTGCTTATAAGGACAGCTATACTGGGGTCTTACATACTCTTTTGGCCTTTGCAGGCCAAATATTTCTACACACACACACACACACACACACACACACACACACACACACACACACACACAGAGAGAGAGAGAGAGAGAGAGAGAGAGAGAGAGAGAGAGAGAGAGAGAGAGAGAGAGAGACTCATAATTAAAAATTAGAAAAAAATTGAAAAGAAATATCAGAAGCTACATAACCACATAGAAATTCTGGAATTTGAGAGAAAAACATCAAAATAAAACTTTACCTAAGACGTTAACAACAAATTTGAGCTAGCCAAAGAATCAGCAGTCTTTGAGATTAATAAAGGCTCTACAGTCTGAGCTGGGCACTGAGATGAACGCCTGCAATCTCAGCTGCCCGGCAGGAGAATCAAGTGTTTATCTGCTGTTACTAAGTGAATCTGAGGCCATCCCAGGCTACGTGAAGTCCCGTTTTACAACCCAAAATGAGATTATGTAGCCTGAAGAGAGCCTCAGAGAAATGTGGGATGCCCTCAGGACTGACACATTTGTAAACATACAGAGACTGAGAGATGACAGGAAGAAGAGCAGAGAAAAAACATTAAAAAAAAAAAAGGCAGGGTCACGAAAAACACTTGTCTACACATTTTGAGCTCAATGGACCCCACATAGGACAAATGTAGAGAATCATATCTAATGCCAGGGATATTAAGAGGCAATCTTGGAAGGTGGCCTAAGAAAAATGATTTCTCAGAGCTGAAGTAAGATCAACAGCTGACTTGGGAGTCAGAAAAAGGGAGGCCAGAAAAATAAAAGTCAAAACACTGGCTGACAAATTGTTGGCCAAGAGCCCTTTTCTTTCCTTCCCTTCTCTTCTTTTTTTCTCCTTTCTCCCTTTTCCCTTCCCTTCTCCTCCTCTCCTGTCTCCTCTGTCTCTTTCTCTTTAGAACACAATAGGAAACGTACTTACTTGCCAACCAAGCCTGACTACCTTAGTTCAGTTCCCTGGATGCAGATGGTAAGAGACAAGAACCAATTCCTCAAAGTTGTCTCATAACTTCCACATGTAAACTATGGTAGTAGGGGTTGGGGAATGGGCACACATATGCATAAAAAACATAGTAAGACACTTTAAAAATAATGTTTATTGGGAGCTGGAGAGATGGCTCAGTGGTTAACAGCATTGACTGCTCTTTCAGAGGTCCTGAGTTCAATTCCCAGCAACCACATGGTGGCTCACAACCATCTGTAATGAGGTCTGATGCCCTCTTCTGGTGTGTCTGAAGAGAGCAATGGTGTACTCATACACATGAAATAAATAAATAATTCTTTAAAAAAAATAATAATGTTCATCAATATTTATAGAAGCCTTGGTTCCAATAGTTAATTAGAATAATTCAAATAGCCATCAACACAAATGTATTCATGAACACAAATCCATGTACACAAACAAATGTAGTACATAAATTCATGAACTATTTTAGCAGTAAAAACAGCTAATACTAGGAGATAAAAGACAAAGATGTTGAACTTATGATAATATCCTGGTTATCACCTCAATAAATACTAGTATTATTTGAGATAGGGTTTTATTGAACACCAGGGTACCCTTGAACATGTGGCAGCCCTCTGCCTTAGCCTCTTACATGGTGTGATTATAGGCCTTTGCTACTATATCTGGTTTATTATTAAATTTTATTTTAAATAAAAAAAAAATTGTGTGTGTGTGTGTGTTCGTGCATGTGCTGCCAAATGGGCCAGAGAAGGAGTCAGATTTTTTGGAGCTAGAGTTACAGGGGTTGCAAACTGCCAGACATGAGTTCAGGTACTGGATCTGCATCCTTTACGAGAACAGTATTTATTTATTTATTTATTTTTTTAGAGACAGGGTTTCTCTGTGTAGTCCTGGCTGTCCTGGAACTCACTCTGTAGACCAGGCTGGCTTTGAACTCAGAGATCTACCTGCCTCTGCCTCCCAAGTGCTGGGATTAAAGTCATGTGCCACCGCTGCCTGGCTGCAGTACTTATTCTTAACCACGGAACCATCTCTCCAGTCATCAGTTTTTATTTTAGGGTTTTTTTTTTTTTTTTTTTTTTTTTTGGTGTTTTTGAGAAAGTGTCTCCAAATATAGTCCAGATTGGCCTTGGACTACCAGTAGTTCTGCTTCAGCCTTACAAGTGCTAGGATTACCACCACTCCTGGCTAATAAAGATTTTAAAAAAAAGTTTAAAAGCTTTAATAAAAGATTGTTTTAAATAAGAAGGGCTGGTGAAATAGTCTGGCAGGCAAAAACTTCACTATAAAGTCTAATGATTTAATACTAGGAGACTATATAAAGGTAGGAGAGAAACAATTTTACAAAGTTGTCGTCTGATCTCTGCATGTACATTCCCACATGTAAGTACACATATGTACAATGCAAAATAAACAATGTTTCTTGGGGAGGTCTGGAGATGAAATATACATGGTCAAGTGATTTGCTAGCATGAAGTCTTAGCACCACATCAACTAGGGCGATGATGGTTCATGCCTATAACCCCTGCACTTGGGAGGTGAAGGCAACAAGATTTGAACTTAAGATCATCCGTGGCTATATAGCAAGACTGAGGCCGATTTGGGACACAGGAGATGCTACTTCAAAAACAGAACAAAACAAAAACAAGTAAGTAAGTAAGTAAGTAAGTAGTCACTTGACTGGATATGTTAGCACACACCTTTAATCCCAGTACTTGGGAGGCAGAAACAGGCAGATCTCTGAGTTTGGGGACCACAAGTTAGTAGCCAGCCACTGCTACATTGTGAGATCTGTCTCAAACAAACAACAAAATAAAGTCCTAGTGAAGAACACTGTTAACCTGGATATAGTGCTATCTACCTGCAATTTTAGTACTAGGGAGACAGAGGCTGAAGGATTGGGAGTTCTAGGTCACCTCAGTTTACACAGTGAAACATCTCAAAAGGCCCAACAAAATACAACTGTTAAGAGCTCTCATGGGCTGAATGTTGTGGCACATGCTTTTCCCCAGTATTTGAGGTATGGAGATGAGGGTCAGGATTTCTGGGTCATCCTTGGCTATACAACAAGTCCAAGGCCAGCCTGGGTATGAGATCCTGTTAGAAAACAAAACAAAAAACCTTGCAGAGTAGAATTGCAGATGATAAGTGGAAGTGTTTGGAAGTCTTAGGTGCTGGCTAACCACAGTACCTTACCTAGCATGCTGTGTTTCTATACTCTTCCTTCTAACCCTATGAGCAGGTCAAAGATAACCAAATATGCGGCTTGTAAGCTATTTTCAGTCATCTCACCAGTGAGTAGCTCGATCCACGTCTGCACAGTTTCTGTTGGCTCAGTTGCTTTAATGTGTTTGAGCGTTTCATCCAGCAAAACATCACCTGTTGGGCTGTCTGACTTTAGCAGGACCTTAAAGAAAGAAACAGAGTACACTGCTTCAGTCATTTGAAGGTCCTTCCATGTACAATACCCACAATGCTGGTTAGGAGGTGTGAGGAAGCAGAATATACTGCCCATGTTATAGAAGACCTTAGTGTAGTTTGACTTTGTAGTAGGAAGACAACGTTACATTTAAAGTGGGACCTAGTTGCAAATGCTGTGAATAAAATGGACAAAAGATTCCATAGTATCTTTCCAAGTTTGGAAACCCACCTTGTGAAACTACTAATAAAGGCAGGAAGGTCAGTAAAGGAAGTTAATTTAGGAGAACATTGTCACCCTGGCTTTGAGCCAAGATAGCTCAGTTGAAATGTGTAGTCAATAGTTAATATGTTCCTGGAAGCTAAAGGTAAAAAATGTCTACACATTTGGAAATGAATTTCTTGGAAGTAACATAAAGCTGAAAAGGCTAGAAAAATCACCCAACAGGATACAAACTAATACTTAGATATCAGGGAATGGAGAAGTAAAGGAGACAGGATACAGTCAGAGGAAAAATAATCAACCTGAAAAAGGCCACAAATGTTAAGTAGGGACGTGGTAAGAAGGTGCCAAAAGCACTGGGCAGTGACACACACATTTAGTCCTAGATTTGGGAGGCAGAGGCAAGTAGATCTCTGAGAGTTGGGACTAGCTTGGTCTGCACAGTGAATTTCAGGAAAGTTCCAGGAGAGCCAAACCAGGAGTGCCAAACCAGGCGATGGTGATGAACACCTTTAATCCCAGCACTCGGGAGGCAGAGGCAGGCGGATTTCTGAGTTCGAGGCCAGCCTGGTCTACAGAGTGAGCTCTAGGACAGCCAGGGCTTCATAGAGAAAGCCTGTCCCAAAAAACTAAAGGGAAAAAAAGTGTCAAATATTGTATGTACTTTAAAAGAAAAAAATTAAGACTCCAAAGATGGTTCTATCTAACAATAAATTTCAGCAGAATTCATGGAATGACAGACATTATAAATAGAAAAAAAATGACTAAGCCAATGTGTATCTAAGAGACAGTTCCTCCATTGCAGGGATTTTCAGCAAATGTAACACATCTGAATGGTTGTCTGAGAATACCTTGGGATGACTAAGACAAACAAGCCTGACTCATGATTTCCTCTACCTACACAATATTTCATTTCATACATAGAGAGGGAAAGATAACAGCATTTCAAATGTGACTGACTTTTCTGTGTTAAAAACAAACCAAAAAAACCAAGCTTCTATAACTTTTTCCCCCAAGACAGGGTTTCTGTGTGTAGCCCTGGCTGTCCTGGAACTCACTCTGTAGACCAGGCTGGCCTCGAACTCAGAAATCTGCCTGCCTCTGCCTCCCAAGTGCTGGGATTAAAGGCGTGCGCCACCATTGCCTGGCTTATTTTATGTATAAGAGTGTACTGTAGCTGCCTTCAGACACACCAGAAGAGGGCATCAGATCCCATTATAGATGGTTGTGAGCCACCATTGTTGGGAATTGAACTCAGGACCTCTGGAAGAGCAGTGAGCGCTCTTAACTGCTGAGCCATCTCTCCAGCCCCTCTAATTTTCTTTTATGTATGTGTTTTGCTTATAAGTATATACTCTGTTCATCACATGTGTGCAATGTCTGAGGAGGAGATTCAGATCCCTGGGACTGGAGTTACAAACAGTTGTTAGCCACCATGTGGGTGCTGGGAATCAAATCTGGATCCTCTGCAAGAACAACAAATGCTTTTAACTGCTGAACCATCTCTTCAGCCCTCAAATGTTCTTATTTTTTCCAAAATGTACTGTTGGTATTTGACTTTCTTTAATTCAGAAGATATTGTACCTTTCTGTCTAGGAGTCTCTTCTTACGCATGGTGGGAGGTTCCAGATAGATTCGACCCCTCATGGCCAGCTCTATCAGAATGCCTCCTCGTAGCCCAGACGATATGCAATCATTCCAGAAAGATGTGTAGCCCTAGGAGAGGGGGAAGAAAACAAAAAATGTTCTGAAAGGAATACTGACTTCCACCTAGAGCCTGAAGAATAAGCTGAGCTATTATTGTGATTATTTTACATCACAGTACATGAACTCAAAGCAAGGAAGAGTGAGATGAGAATGTGCTGTGCTGTTGTCTGAGCAGTGCTTGGGGCTGAGCATGGGCCTTGACTGTACTAGGAAGTGCTCTACTACTGGGCCCCATCTCTTACCCAATAGAATATTTCATTAGTTACTGCAATCTAATTTTTATTTATTTATTTTTTGTTGTTGTTTTTTCTATATAAGTGCCATGGCATGCCTAGGGAGGTCAGAGGACAATTTGGGAGTTAGTTCTTGTCTTCTACCATGTGGACTCTGGGGACTGAACTCAGGTTGTTAGGCTTGGCAGCAAGTACCTCTCCCTGCTGAACCATTTCACTGGTTCTAATTGCCTTAATCTAAATGCCCAAAATACTATTTTCTATCTGATTTTTGAGTTATCTAGTGAATTTCTATAACTTAATATTAGTTGACAATTGACATGCCAGATTTTTTATTTCAAGTGAGAAGAGTTGTGGTTTGAAACAAAAATTTTTCTTGCATTTTTCTATCTACGGGTTGAGGTAGGGACATGCAAAGGTCAGAGGACAACTTTCAGGAGCTGGTTCTCTCCTTCTACCATGTGAATCTTGGGGATCACACACAGAGCCATCTCCCTGGCAGGCACCTTGGTTTGGTAAGAATTTTAAGATACTCTAAATTGCAGAGCAGTGCACACATCAGGTAGAAATGAAAGCATAAGCTATTTCAATTTGTTGTTGTGGCTCTTCCTAGATATCTAGGTATATATTATTTACAAACTTTCCCTGTCCGTGTGTGTGTGTGTGTGTATGTGTGTGTGTGTACTACACTGAACTCAGGGCTGTGTGCATCTCTAGCTGAGAAAATGATTCTGCTGCAGACACTGGACAAACCCACTGATTAGTTAAAGACCCTGAGTATGTTACTTAACTTTTCTGAAGTCCAATGTCTTTACTTATAAAACGGGGACACTGCTATCTATGTTTATAATTTGTTGTGAGGGCTTAATAAAATGCACTATATGAGGAAGGGTAGAGGATAGGGCATGGACTACAGAAAGTACTTACATGTTAGTTCATCTTCTCTAGGAGATTCAGGGGATACACAAAGATGTAAGACAGGCACTATTTAAAGGAGCCAAGAATCTAGCTGAAAACTGAAATAAAAGCTGAACTGAAAGAGTAGAAAAGATAGGCTTACACAGCTGACAAAAGTTTAGTTTGGATGACAGTTCTTCAAATTATAAGTCGCATAGATGTTACAGCATGGAGAGACCGCTACAAGGCCTAAGCCAGGGGGGTTGGAAAGATAAGTCAAATTTGTACAGAGGTTTTTTTCTAAGTGGAGAAAATAATCCAGCTTCTATCGATTCTTCAAAATGCCATTATTATCTAAAAATAACAGAGATCTCATATATATTCATGGAGATCAAGCTCAGCGTTGTCTCTGTTGCCGCTGCTTTATGCTGAGATGGGTTTTATGTAACAGAGGCTAGTTTTGAACTCTTAATCTTATTTCCATCTCCTGATGCTGAGCTTATTTAACTCAAAGTTTTAGAGAAAAATCCTGAGATCCAAACTGGGTAGGGTCAGGCTCTGAATTTCCAAATAAAAGGCAAATAATCATGAAGGCTTTAAGTGAGAAGTTATGGTTAACATAGGAGGACCTAATCATCCTAACTGCTCAATCGGCTGGCAAGAGGCCAGATGACTTGAATTCCAGTCCCATGACCCATGTGGTAGAAGGAAACTCAACTCCCAAAAGTTGTCCTATGACTATTGTACCTCTTATCCTAAAGTAAATGTAAAAAAAAAGGTAACCGTGTGTGTGTATGTGTGTGTATACATATATGCACATGCAATAATGCCTGTGAAGAGGACAACTCGAGAATCACCTCTCTTCTCCATGTGGGAGCCTAAAGGGGTGGATGGGAGTCAAATTCAGGCCTTTACCTATTAAGTTATCTTGCTGGTCCTCATTTAAAACTTTTAAAGCTGCTCAGGGTGGCACATAACTGCAAGCCCAGCTTTTGGGAATGAAAGCATGAAGATCAGCATTCAAGGTCATCCCTCAGGTATATAGCAGGTTTGAGGCTTGCATGAGTCTTGACACTCGGCTCCCCCATTGAAAGTAGCTTTCAATGCTTCACCCAGCTTTCAGGTTTGGGTCTACATGGCTTATCACAGCATTCGAGCCAAAAAGCTGCTTGCTAGTCTCTTTTTGACAGGGTTTCTCTGTGTAGCCCTGGCTGTCCTGGAACTCAGTTTGTAGACCACTCTTTAAAAAAAAAAAAAAGATTAATTTATGTATATGAGTTCTGTACCTGTCTTCAGACACATCAGAAGAGGGTATCAGGTCCCATTACAGATGGTTGCGAGCTACCATGTGGTTGCCGGGAATTGAACTCAGGACCTCTAGAATAGGCAATGCTTTTAACGGCTGAGCCATCTCTCCAGACCCCTACTTTTTTTTTTTTTTTAAAGACTTGTTCATGGCTGGGCGGTGGTGGCGCATGCCTTTAATCCCAGCACTTGGGAGGCAGAGACAGGTGGATGTCTGAGTTTGAGGCCAGCCTGGTCTACAGAGTGAGTTCCAGGACAGCCAGGACTACACAGAGAAACCCTGTCTCAAAAAATCAAAAAGACTTATGTAAAAAGTTGTGGCAGGGGCTGGTGAGATGGCTCAGCGGTTAAGAGCACTGACTGCTCTTCTAGAGGTCATGAGTTCAAATCCCAGCAACCACATGGTGGCTCACAACCATCTGCAATGAGATCTGATGCCCTCATATGGGTGTCTGAAGACAGCGACAGTGTACTTACAAATAATAAATAAAAAAAAAAAAAAAAAAAAGTTGTGGCAGGGGCTGGAGAGATGGCTCAGTGGTTAAGAGCACTGACTGCACTTCCAGAGGTCCTGAGTTCAAATCCCAGCAACCACATGGTGGCTCACAACCATCTGTAATGATATCTGATGCCCTCTTCTGGTGTGTCTGAAGACAGCTACAGTGTATTCATATATAATAAATAAATAAATCTTTAAAAAAAAAAAAGTTGTGGCAGATTCCTTTAATTTCAGCTTTCAGGAGGCAGAGGCAGATGGATCTTTGAGTTCAAGGCCAGCTTGGTCTACAGAGCCAGCTGCAGGACACCAAGGAAAACCTTATCTTGTAAAACACAAAAACAAAAACGGTTCACTTATGTGTCTTAGTGTTTTGCTTGTTTGTATGTATGTGTACTACGTGGGTGCCTAGTGCCTAGAGAGGTCAGAAGAAGGCGTCAGACTGGAGTTACAGATGACTGTGAGCCACCACAGGGGTATTGAGAACCGAACCTGAGTCCCCTGCAAGAGCAAGTGAGCCATCTCTTATTAGCACTTATTATTTTTGAGATAGAGTCTAATGTAGTCTAGGCTGACCTCAAACTATGTAGCTTAAAAGTTTGTTGCTATACTGGGCATGATGAAGAAATTCTGTCTCAAAAAAAAAGTTTCTTCCTGCTTCCACATCCAAGGCATGTGCTACCATACTAGGTTTATGCAGTTTATGCAATCCTGAGGATCCAGTCAGAGCTTCATTCTTAACAACTGAACTATAGAAAGAGACCAGCTGCTCTCAGGTCTCTCTCTTCTGGATCATTATATTTTAGCTATCATCAACTATATTAAGTGCTCTTTGCTTATATTTATTTTTGTGTGTGAGCATTTTGCCCGAACAGATGTGTATCTGTGGACCATGTGCATGCCTGCTGCCCAGAGGCCAGGAGAGGGTGCATGCCTGCTGCCCAGAGGCCAGGAGAAGGTGCTGGAATCCCAGAATTGAATGGTTGTGAATTACCATGTGGATGTTACAAATTGAACTGGTCCTCCAGAAGAGTAGCCAGTGCTCTTAACTGTTGAGCCATCCCTCTAACCCCTTATTTTTATTACACATTTTAAACAACTTTATTTATATTTATTAATTGACTTTTTCCTCTGAAAGGGTAGTGCTATACAGACAAGATTAGTCTTGAACTTACTTTGTAGCTCAGGTTAGCCTTGAACTCAAGGCAATTCTCCTGCCTTTACCTCACAAGTGCCGTGACTGAATGCACTCAGCATGCAATATACCATAACTGGTATGCTGGTCTCAGAACAGAGAGATCTGCCTGCCTCTGCCTCCTAAGTGCTGGGATTAATGGAGTGTGGCACCAACACCTGGCTCCCACCCCACTTTTTATTAAGTACTCTAATAGGCTATGTTGTCCTGGAATTCAATACTTAACTGAGGATAACCTTGAACTTCTGATCCTCCAGTCTCTGCCCAAGAGTGCTGGGATTACAAGCATGTCACCATGCTTGGTGTCCATGTGGCTGGGGATTAAATCTAAGAGGTTCATGCATTATCCATAAGTACTCTAGAAACTAAGCTATGTCGCCAGCCCCCAGCCCATCTTGTTAAGTCCTTTAAATGTTTCTGTATACACAGAACCAATATCTGTTCCTTCTGTTTGTACTTAAGGATTGAGTGTAGGGATCACATTTTCTGTGTAACATTTTATAACGTTTCCCTTTCTACTCCACTATCTGGGTTATGTTCCTTACCTGAGTGTGCCACTAAATACACATTCCTTTCCTATCCTCTGTTATAACATATTACAACTAACTTGTTTGTTTTCACTATCCCTTTATAAGAGATTATTTTTGCCAGGCATGGTGATATATGCCTTTAACTCTAGCACTTAAATGGATCTCTTTAAGTACAAAGCCAGCCCTGATTCAAAAAAAAGAAGGAGACTAATATTCTTTATAATACACATATATTATCTATTCAATTATTATTTTTTCTTTAGTAGTAGGGATGAAACATAAAGCACAAACTTTCAATCATAAATTTATGCTTTCAAGAGGTAGGAAGATCAGGAATTGAAGGCCAGTCTGGATTACATGAGATGCTGTCTTAAACATCTAAAAGTAGGAAAAACAAATGTTAGCTTGGCACACCTCAGCTTGGGTCATAAACATTCACGACATCTCTGTATTTCATGAGGGCCTGATCTTTGACCGAAGGCAGGGGTTACTTCCCTCTCCTGACCAAGCCATGGCAACTCAAGGAAAACACACTTAATTCTTCTTTAAGGAAGGCAGTATTTTTTCAGCTTAATATTTGATTTTTATAAAATTTACTTGCTCAATTAGATTGTTAAACTATAACTTCAGAATAGACAGTTTATTCAGGCATAGCATATGTAATCTCAGCAGGTGTGCAAACATTATAGCTGGAAATAACTAGAGGGAAGTTTTCCTTCTTCATTTCTTCCTTGCCACTTTTAACTTCTGTTTCAAGGAGAATTCAAATTGCCAAAAGAATTATAGAAGAGGAGGACTATAAATAAGGACATAGTGGCAACCAGAATGTAGACAGGGTCTCCTGTAGTCATGCAGGTTAGCCTTGAACTCACTATATGGTTGAGGATGACTTTGAGTGAAACCTACTACTACTTCTACCCCTGGAATGTTGGGTTATAGGTCTATACCACTATATCCTGGTAATGAACACTAAGCAAGGGCTCTATCAACTAAGTTATATTCCAGGTTCCTAGGAACTCTTTAAATATTACTCTTTCCCATCAGAGCATCTCAAAACATGTGACCTCTCCAAATGAGTCATTAAACCCTTTATTAATATGCAATAGAAAAAAGTATTAAAATATACTATACTTAGCTTAAAAATTAAAAGTACCTGTGGAACTATAACATTAATTTAGAAAAGATGAAGAGAAAAGAGGTAGGCATATGTCCCATCTATGAAGACTACAGATGGCAATACAGAGTGCATCACACCATTTTCAAGGATAAAAATCTTAGAAGAGAGCACACTGTATCATAATCAGATGTAAAGTAGCCTGGGGGAAAGGAAAATACTGTTCCTTTTATTTCCAAGGTTCTTTTCTCTTCATATATATATATATGAATGAATGAGTTTGGTGAACTCTCAAACTACTCATTTAGACTCTAAAGGGTCAATGCCTTGGTATACCTGAGCAGGAAGAACTACCTACTACAAACAAAGGCTACTACTGAATCACTAAAATACATTACCAGAAGCTACGTATATGAAGAAATAAAATATTTTGGGTCTTGTGAGAAAGAGTAGAACCTAATACTACCTCAGTGCTGGTTGCAAGGGACAGCTATCCTGCTACCCCTGCCTCCTGAGTGTTGACATTACAGGCATGTGACACAATACCTGGTCAGATTGAGATCTTTGGATAATAATTTTATTTTGTACTGATTATAAAATTGGTAATTTCTACACTCTAAAATAGGCAGTCTTCTAAACGGAAAAACCCCACATGAAAATATGTAATTTAAAAAGTAAAAGCCAAAAAAAAAAAAAAAAAAAAAAAAAAAAAAAAAAAAAGGAAAAGCCTAAACCAGGCATGGTGGTCCACAACTTCAATCCCAGTACTTAGAAGGTAGAGGCAGATAGATCTCTAAGTTTGAAGCCAGTCTGGTCTACTTGTGAGTTCCTGGTCAATCAGATAAGCCTGGGTTACATAGAGAATCCCTGTCTTTAGCCCCATCCCCCTCAATAAAAAGTTAATTGCCTTCAAGTGATTATTATAAACAGTTTAATGGGTAATTTTCTAATTTAACATATATTTATTTATATACCAAAAAAGAAAAAAGGAAGGCTACACAGGGCTACACAGCTTAGTTGGTAGAGTACTTAGGAAATGTGCAAGAAGCTTGGGTCCCAGCACTGCATAAAACAAAACAAAAACAAAAACAAACAAAATTGGGTTTAGTGTCTTGGCTGTAATTCTAGCAATGGGGAAGCAGAGGCAGAATGGAAAGTCAAAGTCATCTACATTATGACTCTGAGACCAGCCTGGTATAAATGAAAACCTGTCTTAAAAAAAAAAAAAAAAAGATGAAAAGATAATTTCTTTGTCAATGTATTTCTAAATAAACTCCTAAGAGAAACATTTTAGTTAAAGATTACACATATTTATGATAATCTTGCTCCTATAAAAAGCTTGGGCAATAGGAGTTCATTACAAAGAGTCAACACTGAATTTCCAATTAGTGAAGTATTCAAAGTGCCTTTCCTTAGTCAAACATCCTGGAAGACACACCTTAAAACAATCATGAACGTTAAGTATCTTAGAGTTGGCAATTGAGGGTTTCAAATGGAAACAAGGAAGGAAACAAAACAGAAAAAAATTAAAGCATTTTTAAAAGTCAGTTGTTCAGCTGGGAATGGTGATGTTATTCATTTGTAACCCCAGCACAGGAGAAGAGGAGGCAGGAGGATCAGGAGTTTAAAATCATCCATAGCTACAGAGATCAAGACCAGCCTAAGCTACAAGAGACCCTGTCTTAGAAAATAACTACCCAAAACACAAGAGGCTACCCTGAGCTACGTGGTGACTTCCAAGACAGTGAGATCATTTGAAAAACCCCCAAACCAACTAGGGCTGGAGAAATGGCTCAGCAGTTAAGAGTACCTGAGTTCAGGTGGCTCAGTGGTTAAGAGCACTGACTGTTCTTCCAGAGGTCCTGGGTTCAATTCCCAGCAACCACATGGTGGCTCACAACCGCTTGCAAATCTGATGCCCTCTTCTGGTGTGTCTTAAGACAACTACATTACATAAGATAAATAAGTCCCACTCCACATTTTAGAAAATGTTTATGATAAAGCTGAATTTTAAAAAGGAAATGCTGAGAATGTAATTGAGTATTCAATAATACTCTCTACTTTAAACTAGGATTTTTTTTTTTTTTAACATCTTGATAGAGGATTCTGCTATGTAACTCCTGGTTGGCTTGCACTCAACTATGTAAAATAGGCTGGACCTGAACATACAGTCAGCTGTGACTACAGGCCTGTGTCACTGAACTCTGCAGTCAGCTCCCCAATAAGGTTGCTGAGAATAGAACTCAAATACCCAAAAAGTAATAAGTGCTCAGAGTAATGTAAACTACATCAATAAACTCCCAGATAATTATTTTGCTTCAACCCTCATAAAAAGAATGTTCCTTGCCTTGAGGATCTAGAAAGGAAAGGTATTAAAGTGTTTTAAAAACTCTCAAGCTAGGGCTGGAGAGATGGCTCAGCGGTTAAGAACACTGATCTTCCAGAGGTCCTGAGTTCAATTCCCAGCAACCACATGGTGGCTCACAACCATCTGTAATGGGATCTGATGTCCTCTTCTAGTGTGTCTGAGGACAGTGTACTCACATACATAAAATAAAAATCTTAAAAAAAAAAACTCTCAAGCTAATCAAACTATGAAGGAGACAAAGGTTCACAGTAAGTTTATAGGCTCATGTAGAGCAAAAGACCCAATTTTAAGTTGATAAATGGCTTTATCTTAATTTTGCTATCCTATATTTTAAAACAGTATGCATTTTAGAATTGGGAAGAACCAGGAAAGGCTCCAAGTAAGCGCCTTAAGCTTAATTCTCCTACTATCCAAATAAGACTTTGATCTCCAACTCATTTCTTTGAGTTTCAAAGCTGGATATAATAATGAATAAGACAAAGTTCTTTTTTTATGGCCTGTGTAAAGTACGCACACAAAATAAAGGCAAATGAGACCTTTTAATATACTGGCACTATTCACAATTAGCAATAACTACTGTTAGTTCATTCTGCACAATCAGGAAACTAAAAGAAAAAAACAGGTAGTGACCTAAATTAGACTTCCTTTTTTAAAATTCATTTTATTTATTAATTCAACTTATTCACTTTACATCTTGCTCACTGTAAACTAGACTTTCAATCTTTTAAAACTCATTAAACATTTTTTTGAGACAGGTTCTCATGTAGCTTATGTTGACCTCAGTCCTCCTATGGGGACCAGATAACCCTAAACTTCTGATCCGTCTTACTCCCTTACTCCATTTCTTTTTTTTTTTTTTTTGTTTGTTTTTGTTTTTGTTTTTTTTTTTTGTTTTTCGAGATAGGGTTTCTCTGTGTAGCCCTGGCTGTCCTGGAACTCACTCTGTAGACCTGGCTGGCCTCGAACTCAGAAATCCGCCTGCCTCTGCCTCCCAAGTGCTGGGATTAAAGGTGTGCGCCACCACCGCCTGGCCATCCAGCCCCCATCTTAATAGTTCTAATAATTAAGTCTGTCTACCCGTCTTCTTGCCACAAAGGCAGCCACTAGTCTAATAACTATATGAATACTTTCTTTGATTTTCTTTATATTTTTACTACCTAAATATACAACCTCAAACACAATTTTTTTCAATTTTATAGAAGTGGAATCATGATATATATGCCTGGCTTATGTTAAGAAACATTATTTGAGAAATACACATATAGAATAATAATATTCATTTGAATCTGCATATAAAACATTTAAGGGGAGGAGCTCATAAGATCTCTCCCCATGCCTCATAAGGCGCTATAAGCAGTTAATGATTCCTAGGAGAGGGGAGTCATGTTCCTTGGTGGTATAGCCACTGGTAGGCTATCCTTACTCAAGTAAATAAGTCCCATCTATGGTTATCCAGGCAGTTTTAATTAAACATAATAAGCTACAAAACAAACAAATATGAAAGCAAGAAGACAGCTTACTTGGAAGGAGAGTTTTAGTGGGAGGAGAAAGAGGGTAAGAGAAGGTAATAGGAGAGAATATGATTAAAGTACATTATAAATATGCATATAAAATTGTGAAAGAGTAAGTTTAACATTATAACAACAGAGAGTAAAAACATTTGCAGCCACTTAAATCAATAGATTTTATATTTTGAAATAGGGTCTAGCTATGTAACTTAGGCTAACCTGAAGCTTGAAATCTTCTTGTTTCAGGTACCCTCTATTTTGTTTTTTAAAGATTTATTTATTTAATGTAAATGAGTACACTGTTGCTGTCTTCAGACACACCAGAAGAGGGAATCATGTGGGTGCTAGGAATTGAACTCAGGACCCCAGGAAGTGCAGTCAGTGCTCTTTTTTTTTTTTTTTTAAGAGTTAATTCTTTTTTTTTTTAATTTTTATTTATTTATTATATGTAAGTACACTGTAGCTATCTTCAGACACCCCACAAGAGGGCATCAGATATCATTACAGATGGTTGTGAGCCACCATGTGGTTGCTGGGATTTGAACTCAGGACCTCTGGAAGAACAGTCAGTGCTCTTAACTGCTGAGCCATCTCTTCAGCCCCCTCAGCTAGCCTCTAGAGCAGTGGTTCTCAACCTACCTAATACTGGAACCTTTTAATATAATTAGTTCCTCATGTTGGGATGACTCCAACCATGAAAGTATTTTTGTTGCTACTTTATAAGTATAATTTTGCTACTGTTGTGATCATAAAGAAATATCTGTGCTTTCTGATGGTCTTAGGCAACTCCTAAGAAAAGTCATTCAACCAACCAAAGATGTTATAACCCACAAGTTGAGAACCACTGCTCTAGTTAGGATAGTCTGTGTTATACTACCATGCTCAGCTAGGCCAGTCATTTCTGTCTGTCACATTGCTGCTGAGTATTGATGTTACCCAAGTTTTAAAAGCATAGTTTTGGAGATAGGTTCTTACTATGTAGCCTTGGCTAACCTGGAACTTGGCATTTAGACCAGGCTGGTCTCAAACAGGCTGGTCTCCTGTCTCTGCCTCCCAGGTGTTGGGATTAAAGGATATGCATCACAATACCAAGCATCTAATATTTTTATGTTTTGACTCATGTTCTCTAGCCCAGACTGGCCTTCAAACTCCCTATGCAGCCAAGGATGATCTTATATTTCTGCTTCTCTTGCCTCTATCTTCCAAGTACTGGGATTAGAAATACATAAGCCTTTAAAGCATGAAGATCTCCGAGAACTGACATCTTTAAAAAAGTACAGGGGCTGGCTGTATATATGTAAGAACCCTTGCCATGAAGACTCAATTCACAACACCTACATAACAAGCTGGATATAACAATGAGTGTCTGTAAATTTAGAGTGGTGGGAGGTGGAGACAGGAAAATCATTAGAACATGTTAGCTGTCAGCCTAGCTCCAGGGTTAACTAGAGATTCTGTTTCAAGGAAATAAAGCAAAGAATGATAGAAGCCTTAAGGTACCCAGCCTATTTTGGCCTTCATGATCCACAGCACTACACACATGCATGTACCATACACATGCACACACATACACACACCAAAAACATATTTTCAAAAAACAAAATGGATAGCTTATATGAAGTTTACCTTGATATTTTTACAGGATTACCAAATGGAAAATAGACATATTAAATAAATAAAATCTACAAAGTTTAAGAAGTAAAGGTAATCTCAAGTGAAATCAATTAAGGAAGAAGAGATGCTTCTAGATATATATAGTCAAATAACTTCTTGTTTAAATTAAATTTTTATGTACATGGATGTTTCTCCTCCATATATGTCTATGTACCATGAGCATGCCTGGGGACTACACCAGGCCACAAAAGGGCATTGGATCCTGTGAATTGATGGCTGTGAGCTGCCATGTGGGTGCTGGGGATTTGACTCAAGAATTCTCAGTGTTCTTAAGTGCTAAGACAACTCTTTAGCCAAGTAACTTCTAAGGACAATTATCAAAGCCAAAGTCAACATTTTGTCTACATAAAATAACATCTAACAACATTTAAGTCTTCAAAAGTAAAGCGAATAATAACACCTCTATTTTTGGTATTAGCTTAAGATCTTCTTGGACAGGAATTGTTTAATAATTATACCTAGAGCCAGTAAGATGGCTCAGTGGGTAAAGGTACTTGCTGCCAAGCCTGACAACCTGGGTTTGATCCTCAGAACCTTCATGGTAGAGAGAATGACTTTTACAAATTGTCCTCTGACATCCACATGTATATATATAGTAAGACAGGTGCTCTCTCTTTCTCTTTCTCTCGTTCCTCTCTCTCCTGTCTCTCCTGTCTCTGTTTCTCTCTCTCCTGTCTCTGTCTCTGTCTCTGTCTCTGTCTCTGTCTCTGTCTCTCTCTCTCTCTCTCTCTCACACACACACACACACACACACACACACATACACACACACACACACATAAAACCTCTGCACAAATAAGAACAAACATACCTACAAACATACACAGAAAAAAAAAGTTATAATCAAAGGATAGTATACCTTACTTCTAGAAAAGCCATGAAAACACATGGTTATTAATACTACAAGACTATCTCAAGACCAATTCTACTGTAAAATAAATGGTTTCTCTAGGTAGAAACAGGAGGGTTGGTGTGGATTTGGTCTACCTAGTTAGTGAGTTCCAGGACAGTTAAAATCCTGTCTCCAACAACAACAACAACAACAACAATAAAATAATTGAGCTGAGGAATGTCATTTCTTGTCTAGCATGTAGGGAGCTCTACATGCAATCCTCAGCATTATATAAACCAGGCACAGTAGCACATGCCTTAATCCCAGAACTGGAGGTGACGATAGGAGGATCATCAAGGCCATCCTCTATATAATGAGTCTTCAGAAAGTCTGGGCTACATGAGACTCAAATAAAAATAACAAAAAATTGTTCTTTTTTTCCCTTTGAAACAAAGTCTCACCATGTAATCCACTGTCCTTAAACTTGCTATGTAGCCCAGGTTGATGCTGAACCCTTGATTATATAGCCTCATGATTCCTGAATGCTAGAACTGCACAATGACACTTTGGCCTAAATTCTCTACAAGTAAGGAGACATCTAGAAATAAAAAAAAAATGAGGGCTGGAGAGATGGTTCAGTGTTAAAGAGCACTGACTACTCTTTCTGAGGTCCTGAGTTCAATTCCTAGCAACCATATGGTGGCTCACAACCATCTGTAAAGGGACCCTATGCCCTCTTCTGGTATTTCTGAAGACAAAGACAGTGGACTCACATACATAAAATAAATAAATAATCTTAAAATAATAAATTTAAAAAATAAAAAAGGTGAAATTATTACTTTGTCTTATGTTTGAGACAGGGTCATTGATGAGGCCTTGGTCTCATTATATAGTACAGGCTAGCCTTGGACTACCCTTAGCTTTCCGAGTGTTGGAATACATAGGCATTAATGAGGGTTGCTGTTGAAAACAAATTTTTTAAAAAAAGATTTTTTATTTTATGTATATAAGTACTCTACCTACATGTACAGCCGCATACCAGAATAGGGTATCAGATTACATTATAGATGGTGTTAGCCACCATCTAATTGCTGGGAATTGAACTCAGGACCCTGGAAGAGCAGCCAGTGCTCATAATGGCTGAGCCATCTTTAGAGCACTGACAACAGATTTTTAAAATTAATCCTTGCCGGGCGGTGGTGGCACACGCCTTTAGTCCCAGCACTTAGGAGGCAGAGGCAGGTGGATTTCTGAGTTCGAGGCCAACCTGGTCTACAGAGTGAGTTCCAGGACAGCCAGGGCTACACAGAGGAAACCCTGTCTCGAAAAACAAAACAAAACAAAAACAAACAAACAAACAAAAGATGTAAAATTAATCCTCATTGAGGCAGGTAAAATGGCTTAGTGATTATTATGACTGCTTCCAGCTCTTCCAGAAGACTTGAGCTCAGTTCCCAGTATCTACATCAGGCAGCTCACAAATGTCTCTAACTCTGGTTCTCGAGAATCTGACTCCTCTTCTGGTCTCTGCAGACACTGGTATGCAAATGGAATGCATTCACATAAATGTACATACAAATGAAAAAAAAAAGTACTTAAAAACTTGTTAAAGATCTATAGAAGAAAACGAAAAACAAAAACCAAATAAAACCTATTATTTTCCCTACGCCACCCCCAACACATACTCCCTTGTTTTGACAAGGTCTCTCTCCATAGGCCTGGCTGTCCTGGAACTCACTATGCACATACATTAGGCTAGTCTAGAATTCTCAGAGAACTGCCTGCCTCTGCCTCTTGAGTGCTGGGGTTAAAGGTGTATACCACCACAACTGGCATACCAGGCTCCCCGTTTTCTGAGATAGGGTTTCAAATTGCCAAGTACCTCAGGTTAACTTTGAACTCAATATGAGGGTAAGATAACCTTGAACTCCTGATCCTCCTGCCTCCACCTCCCCAGTCCTGGAATTATATACACTACCAATCAAGGCTTAAAAAAATTATTTGTACTATAAGAGGCTCAGTTTCATTTGTTTCTGTAAAACAGTCATACAAATTCCTTGTTGTTTTTATTTGCTTGTTTTGAGATAGGGTCTTGCTATATAGCCCTGATTAGCCTATATCTCATTGGGTAGATCAGGTTGGCCTTGAACTCTTGGAGGTGCTCTTGCTCCTATCTGGGGAATTCTGGCCTCACAAGTGTGTGCTACCATATCTGCTGCTGCTCTTGTCTTTTGAGACTTCTCTTCATGGCTCAAGAAGACTTCACTCTATGGTCTCTTTCTTAGTTTAATAAGAGATCATTGTCCCACCATCACACTAAGCTAGGAAACTACAGTACTAACACAATGCTATCCATCTCTTTCATCTATAATTTTGTAATTAAATTATACTTCAGGTAATTATACTTCTGGATTTTATCTTGCAGATATTCTCTTTCCCATGTTTCTTTAACTCCAATGTAGCTGGAGTTTACCTCCTAAAATATTCTAAGATTTGTGTCTTTAAACTGAACTAGCAAACCTAAGTCATCACCTCTTTATCTTTTAGTCCCAGGAGCAATACTTCTTCCATAAGAGTGAGGCGGATATCCTTAGAGTCTCCAGGGTCTTCATTATCTGGACTCCTTTCTTGATTAGTATCTTCCTCACTTTCTATTTTCTTTTCAGAGCTCTTATTTACTTCAGTTCGACGGGTCCTGTGAGTTAATGTTGTCATTCTCACCTGTTGGTAGAAAGATATGAAAAATATCTGTGTGCTTTAGTAAATAAACAAATATAGGTTCACAGAAGACCTACACACATAAACACACCATACACATGGGAAAATATGTTAAGTGCAAATACAGAAAGAGGTAGTAAACAGAAACAATGAACAATATGCTCTCTTTTTCAAAGCATAGCAGCTTAAATTCCAAAGAAAGCAATAAAAAGTGATGACCAGTAATTTAAAGGTCCATTAGAAAGACCATACTTTAGCATGCTTATTTCTTGGACATTGACTACAACCCAGGAGTGAATTTCTACCACCATAAAATGGGTCCCCAAGTTAAATTAGATGAATTAGCAAAACTTCATGAGCATGTGGCTTCTTCTTTTATTTATTTATTTATTTATTTTAGTTAGTTAGTTAGTTAGTTAGTTAGTTTTTTTGAGACAGAGTTTCTCTGTGTAGCCCTGGCTGTCCTGGAACTCACTCTGTAGACCTGGCTGGCCTCGAACTCAGAAATCCGCCTGCCTCTGCCTCCCAAGTGCTGGGATTAAAGGTGTGTGCCACCACTGCCCGGCTAGAGCATGTGGCTTCTTGAGTACACATAATTTTATAAATTTTGTAAAGCTAATGGCATATTATGAAACATAAAAATATACATAACAAAAATAAACACATCTTAATATTTTAAAATTACTGTGTACTCATGTACATAACATTTGTGGGTGCTTGTGCCATGTGCACATGAGGAGGTCAGAGAACAACTTTTTGTAGTTCACTTTCTCTTACCTTTCCACAAGTTCTGGGCATTAAAGTTAGGTTACTCAGCCTGTGTAGCAATTGACTTTACCCACCCACTGTACTGTCTCTCTGTGCCTATGTTTTAATATTTTTTCCTTTTAATTTATGTTGTACATATGAGTATTTTGCCTGCATCTATGTCTGTGTAGCCACATGGAATGCTTGGTGCCTGAGCAAGTGTTGAGTTTCCATGTGGGTGATGGGAATCAAATTTAGGTCCTTTGCATAAACGAGTGCTATTAACCATTGAGCCAACCCTCCAGACCAGTATTTTCTTTCTTATATTTTTTTTTACCATAACAACTCATTTCCAAGTGTAGCAACTTAGCATTCTATCTGGCTATCCTGTGAAAACACAAATAGCTTCAATAACAACAAAAGCCCAGCAAGAATGTTAAGAGATTATCAAATTCTCAAAAGAAAATGGGACTAGAATGTGGCTCAGTGTTACAGCATGGTGTTAGCATGTACAAGATCCTAAGTGCCATTCCCGGCAATGGGGAAAAAAATCAGAGCACACACCCTTTTATATGAAGCATTACACTTGTCTAAATCATCTGTGATAAAGCTTAAAGTTAGCACAGTTTATACAAATGTGAATGTATTTTGTTTTATTTTATTTTACACAGAGACAGGGTTGCTCTGTATAAAGTCCTAACTGTCCTGGAACCCATTATGTAGACTAGGCTGGCCTTGAACTTAGAGATCCACCTGTCTCTGCTTCTCAAGTGTGGGGTTTAAGGGTGTGTGCCACCACTGCCAGATGTAAATGTCAATTTTTACGTTAAAAAGCAAGTCAAAAATATCAGCAATTATATATCTTTGAGGTCAAAAGAATAATATTTAAAAGGTGCTATGGTTGTGTCGAGTTTAACAATTTTATCTTGTTTACTTTCTGCCTCTGATCCTTGTTATTTTGGGGTTTTCTTCCTTTTCCTTTCCTTCCTAAATGTTGTCCAGTTTTGAAGGCCTACTAAAGACTCACAAGTGAGGCCTTAAGGTGAATTTCTATCTCTACATTATGCATATATTAGATGCTTAGAACTGGATTTTCCCTCAGTTGTACTTTAACAGAAATTTATACTTACACCCTTTAAAATATTTATTTTAGTCCCTCTTTTGTTATGGCTGTATGTTACCTTAAACTTGGGCTGAAATATTGCCATCTTTAAGTTTTTATATTCTCCAAAGCAACTAGCACAATATCTTTAGCGTTTTAACTGCTCAAATAAATATATACTCATTAAACAGTATCAGAAATACACACCAAGAGTCTTACAAACAATTCTTCATACACGGATATATTTCAAATATAATTTTGGGCGGAAGTAAGAAGAGTGAAGGAACAGAACACAGAACAATGCCTTAGGGTGCCAATTCTATTTGGCATTATTTCCAAACCCAATCCAAGAAACTTTAACACCCCGGGGGAAATGAGGATAATTTTCTTTGCGGAATTAATCATTTCCCGGTAGACACTTATTAGTTAAAACATCCTATTTGAAAACACGATAACCAACAATAAATAAGTAAAAACCACCTTTTCTCTCTAAAGTAAATACTGAGCAGCTTTGTTGAACGTTAAGAAGTGTTATATTCTGCTCCTTACCTGACGTTGCTCTTGAGCTGCAGTGGGACGTAGGCTGCAGTTCGCGCTCTAGTTTTGGAGGACACCTGTTTCCCGTACCCTAGCCGGGTTCCGGTAGGTGTAAAACTTCTCAGCCACGCAGAGAGTACAAACTTCCTGATCCTTCGTTGCAGAGAGGGAATAACACATCAGCTTCCTCAGGATCACTAGGCAACCTACCTTGGTGTCTCTTCATTGGGCCAATCAGAAACTCCCAAGGTTAAGTCTAGCCAATCGGAGCTTATGAGAGGCGGTCCTCCCCGCTATTGTGTTGCGATCCAGACAAACATCACCAAAAGGAGGCAGGTTTGGGTTCAACCTGACAGCTGGTCTATCCAATGAAGGAACTTCGGTGACAGCGAGGAAAAGGCTGCATCCCACCCCGATGAAATCACCCAATCAAAGTATTCTGTGAGATAACAAGTGTCGCCAATCACGAAAGGATTCTGTTGGCCAATTTCTGTGTAGCAGGTGTGTTTCTGTAGCTGTCTGTATTGGCACTACTGGATAAGAAATGTTGGCGTTCAAGCAATAAGGCTAAGAGTAAACTCTAAGAGCTTAACTTTTCCTCTAGAGAAACCTGATCTGTCTCAGTTTATAAACATTATCCGGTTTACACTGAACAGCATGGGTACATTCCTACCATTACACACAGGACATCCCTATAGAGCACTTTGATAATACTGTGCTACTCTTCGTTTTGGAATATGGCTGCTAAAATTACAAGACAGAACCATATCAAAGTTTTAGATTTTCCTTTTCTGAAGCAAAGGAAGCAAATAGCTAAGCTGGGTCTCTCAGCTAAGCAATTGTTCATACTGCCACTCAAAAGTTCTAAAATATGTAAGAAAATACTTACCTAAATTCTCTCAAAATTAATAGCTTTAACTATTAATTATTTTAACTATCAACACTTTCTGCTAATTAAATAACAATTAGAAGCCCTGAAAGACCCTGCACACTGTGTATCTTAATAATGGTAGTAAAATGCCAATCTTTTTATTAGCCATTGCTTTCAATCATTTTTTTGCTCTAAATACACATTTAAAAATTGTATGGCATATGCATCATGTTAATAACACACTATATCAAAATAGCAAACATTATTTTAATAGCACCAATTAAATGGTACAGTTTTAACATAAGCAAAAAGTGAATCCTTACAAAATTTTAATGCCAGAATAAACATTTCAGAAATGGTTTTAGAGGGCCTTAAAACTTAACACATTCTTTTTTTTTTTTTCTTTTTTTGGTTTTTTGAGACAGGGTTTCTCTGTGTAGCCCTGGCTGTCCTGGAACTCACTCTGTAGACCAGGCTGGCTTCGAACTCAGAAATCCACCTGCCTCTGCCTCCCAAGTGCTGGGATTAAAGGAGTGTGCCACCACCACCCGGCAACTTAACACATTCTTAAAAAGCTTTCTTTAAAATGGAAGGCAGGTTGTATTCAGTGGATATGAGCAGAATCAATGACATTTGTATTTAGTCAAAAGTTCCCTTGGATTTATCTCAGGTAAACACAAGTTTCATTAGCTTAATAACTGTGAACTACAAAATAATTTTCAGAGGTACAGAAGGCACACCTTCAACTAATACAGCATGTTAGTTTAAACTACTTGAGAACTGCAAATCTGCATAAGAAAAATAATTTTTAGGTATGTTCCTTCGGTTCACTAACTCTCCTTCTCTTCAGCACTGATTCTTGACTAGAGTCCAAGACGTGAAGGACCTGTTAAAAGAAAACAACTACTTAGAGATTTTTATTTTTTTACAGTTTAAAATAAAAAAAATACTGTGTGTATATGTTTGTTTCTCTGTGTGTGGGTAGAATGCATGAGTACAGGTTCCCTTAGATGCCAGAATGTGGTGCTGGATCCTCTAAAGCTGGAATAGTAGGCAGTTGTGAGCTTTCAGATCAGTGTGCTGGGAGTGAAACTCTAGTCCTCTGTTAGACCAGTAGGTGTTCTTAATAACAATGAGCCATCTCTTCAGCCCCCAATTATGATTTCCTTAATATCCATTTGTGGTGTGTGTGTGTATGACAATACAAGTATGGACACACATATGCAGAATCAATGGATGAATGTATAAATAAAAAAGTGCAATAAATGTTTTGTTTGTTCATTTGTTTGTTTTTAAATGCCAGTTAGTGATATATCTCAGTCAGTAGAATGCTTGTCCAACATATAGGAAGCTCTGAGATCTATCCTCAAAGCTCTTCATAAACTGGGTGTGGTAGTGCATACCTATAATCCCACCATTCAGGAGGTAGAGGAAGGAAGATTGAGAGTTCAGAATCATATTGGGCTTGCTAGAGAGTTCAAAGACAACCTGAGCTACACAGACCTGTTTTTAAATCAAAAGAACAATAATTAACTACCTATAGAATTAAGATTCTTTTAAATATTTCATTGTTTCAAACAGTTTTAGTATTTCAATTATCAGCCAGGCAGTGGTGGAGCATGCCTTTAATCCCAGCACTTGGGAGGCAGAGGCAGGCGGATTTCTGAGTTCGAGGCCAGCCTGGTCTGCAGAGTGAGTTCTAGGACAGCCAGGGCGACACAGAGAAACCCTGTCTAGAAAAACCTTAAAAAAAAAAAGGGTTTCAATTATCTAAATTCTTTTTGTTTTTGGGAATCAAATCCAGGGCTACTACCAACATCCCAAGCCTTCAATTGTCTAACTAATAATATTCAAATCCTAGTAAAATATAAGTACTTTTAAAAAATGAAAAATATCTGATTCTGTAATGTAATTGTCAAATATAAAGCAATTATAGTGTCTAGGTAAGAAGTTTCCTTTCTCCTGAGATACTAGGAGAAAGTATAACTTGAGGAAACCTAGATATGGCAACTTTGTTGTTTCTCTTAGTTTTGGTCTCCAAAGAGTTTTTGTTCAATTATGTAGAATGTCCTGAATATTCTTAGGTCATTTTATCATTCTACTTATATTTTTCCTGATATAGATTTTCATTTTATAAATTTCACTAATAACTGAATTGCTCATGGAATAGGCAGTAGCTACTTACATTTAGAAAGTATATATTTTTTGAGACAGTGTCTCATACTATAGATCAAGCTAGATTGGAAATTACAATATAGGTCAGGATGAACGTGAACTCTTGGTAATTTTTCTGCTTTAGTCACTCAAGAACTAGGATTATAGGAAGGAGCTACACACCCAGAAGCCTCAGATATTTGAATATGTTTTGAGTATCAGAGCTTTGAGGTATGTTCAGGAATATCAAAGTTGTTATCTTAATATACAGTAATGACATTCAGATACTTGCCATTTTATTTAACCCATACAGTATCATTAGACTTACTGTTTTCCCAGATTGACGAAGACTTCTCTTCCGGTTTTCTTTAGAAGTTTGTGCTTGTTGATTTCCATTTGCCTTCACAAAGATAAAAAATTACTATTTCATTATTTTTCAAAGAACAGGCAACAGTTGATTTTTTAGCCTTATGCTACTATATGAAGTTAAAAAGTTATACTGACACATAATTCAGATGCTATATAATTTACCTATTTTATTTTATTTATTTATTTTTTTTGTTTTTCAAGACAGGGTTTCTCTGTGTAGCCTTGGCTGTTCTGGAACTCACTCTGTATGTAGACCAGGCTGGCCTCGAACTCAGAAATCAGCCTGCCTCTGCCTCCCAAGTGCTGGGATTAAAGGCGTGTGCCACCACCGCCCGGCTATAATTTACCTGTTGTAAATATATAGTTTAGTAATTTTAAGTGTATTCAGAGTTTTATAACTTACCACTATACTCAGTATTAGAATACTTTCATCACTCTGGAAGCCCTATAGAAGGCCTATCTTCTTCAACTATCGTTCTCCTATCCACCAATCTCCTGCCATTCCCAATATTTTCTGTTTCAATCACTTTCCAAAATCTGGCACTGTTTCTTTGTATTTTAAGACAGAGTCTCTCTGTCTTCAGGATAGTCCTGGCTGTCCTGAAAATCACAGAGATCTGCCTGACTCTGCCTCCTTAGTACTGGGACTAAAGGCATATATGCCATCACATCCAGCCTCAAATTCTGACTTTCATATGAACAGAATCATGGTATATGGTCTCTGTGGTTTCGCTTTTTTCAATTAGTTGTTGTATGTATATTGATGTTTTATTCATTTTATGGCTGAATAATTTTACTGTATGGTTATAATTTTTTTTGTCCAATTATCTGTTGGTAGACATTTTTTCTTACTTAATTTTTTCCCCTTTTCCTTTTTCTCGCTCTGGTCCCACGTGCTCTGGCTCAAAGGTTTTTATTTTTGCTTATTATATGTAAGTACATTGTAGCTGTCTTCAGTTACCTCATAAGTGGGCGTCAGATCTCATTACAGATGGTTGTGAGCCACCATGTGGTTGCTGGGATTTGAACTCAGGACCCCCGGAAGAGCAGTCAGTGCTCTTAACTGCTGAGCCATCTCATCAGCCCCATATTCTTACTTCTTGATGATAGTGATTAATACCATATACATAGTTATTAAGTATAATGTAGAAAATTATTGTCACTTTACTATTCCCTAAAAAGGACTTTTTTTGCTTTACATTATTTAACGTTATTTAAAATGTTTTTCAAAAAGATTTTTGAGACAGTGTTTTACTATGTAGACACAAACTTGACATGTAGTCCAGGCTGGCTGACCATTTATAATCTTTTTGCTTATGCTTTCTGAGTGCTGAGATTACAGGTGTCTGGCACCATCCTGATACATCTTTTCTTATCCTTAAAATTGCCTTTTCAGCTGGTGGTATGGCTCAGTGTCTTCTATGTGTAAGGTCCTAGATTCCCAATAGGGAATAGCTGAAATTTTTTTAAAATTTAGTTTTAAATTTTTATTCATGTGTACATGTGTATGCCATGTGTGTGCAGGTATCAGACAGTTATGGGTCATCCATGGATGTTGGGAACTGAACTCAGGTCCTCTGGAAGAACAGCAAAGAATTCTTAACCACTGAGTCATCTCTCCAGGGCCTCAAATATCCTCAATATTATTGAGTATTTTTATTTCTTGCACTTCTAAAGCCATAATTATGTCTCAATTTGTAACATCAGAAATACTTTTCCTAAGAGCTGATTTTAAAAGTTTCCAGCCAGGCAGTGGTGGCACATGCCTTTAATCCCAGCACTTGGGAGGCAGAGGTAGGCAGATTTCTGAGTTTGAGGCCAGCCTGGTCTACAGGGTGAGTTCCAGGACAGTCAGGGCTATACAGAGAAACCTTGTCTTGAAAAACAAAACAAAACAAAACAAAACAAAACAAAACAAAACAAAACAAAACAAAACAAAACACCACCAACAAGTTTCCTTATTAGGCCAGCAAAGATAACTCACTGGTTAAAGATTCTTGCCAAGCATGACATCTAGAGTTTGATTTCTAGCACTCACATAATGGAGAGGATTGAATACCATAATTCCTCCCCTAACTTCTACATGCATACCATAGCACATGTGTATCCACACACATACATGTATAAATAAAAGTTTTAAAAATTAAAGATATGCAAAATATTAGTATATCTTCAAACCATTTTATGGGTACATTATTACAAGGAAATGTTTTATAAATAGTTTTATTGACAGGCATAGTGGTGCACACTTTTAATCCTGGTACTAAGGAAACAGAGGCAGGTGGATCTTTATTAGGTTGAAAACAGTCTGGTCTACGTCATAATGGCCTTCAAGGCTACCTAGTGAGATTTTGTTTAAAAGAAAATGAGATTTATTCAATGATGTTTGTTTTGAGACAGGGTCTCACTATGGCAACCAGGATCCCTTTTAAATTGGGGCAATCTTCTGGCCTCATCTTTCTAAGAGGTGGGATTACAGGTATGCAAAACTACACTGGGCTTGAATACTGCATTCTCTTTATATCCTATTGAAAGATAGTCATCCTAGCTGGGCGGTGGTGGCGCATGCCTTTAATCCCAGCACTTGGGAGGCAGAGGCAGGTGGATTTCTGAGTTCGAGGCCAGCCTGGTCTACAGAGTGAGTTCCAGGACAGCCAGGGCTACACAGAGAAACCCTGTCTGAAAAAAACAAAAAAACAAAAAATAAATAAATAAAAAAAATAAAGAAAAAGATAGTCATCCTAAGTTGAAGCTAGCTAGAAAGAACATTTTGCTGTTGGAAGTAATAATTCTTGACATTTTAAATTTGTGTATCTCCTCCCTTCCTTACTCATTTTAGAAGAGTTTTACCCTGTAGCTTATGCTGGCCAGCAATTCAGCATGTAGTCCAAGTTGGCCTTAAACTCATAGCTATCTTCTACATCCACTTCTCAAGTTCTGGGATTAACAGGTGTGCACCACTATACCAAATTTATGTCTTTGTTTCTTGCTTTCATCAGCACACTATCTTGAATATTACCCTTTGCTAGTTGTAATTTCCCACTGAGAATGTGGGGAAGCAAAAGACACATAAACAAGGTAGTATTATCACTGCTATTCCACGAGACGTTTTACAGCTATTCTGGGAGATATTTTACAATCAGCTCCATGGGAGAAATCCTGAGGCATTTGTTAGTTTCCATGCTGTGAATATCCCTAATGTCCAATTTCAAGCTGCCATTATGATTTCATGAATAAGACCTTAGAAAGCTATGTTCTAGCATAGCACTGACAAAGTAAGCTCTTCATTCCCTAACTTTGCATATATTTTATAGAAATTTCTTTTTGACTCCTGAATCTTTAAGAGTAACTTAAAGGTCTAAAATAAAATATGAGCTAGGCATGGAGTAATCGGTTATAGACATGTACACTGAAGGCAGAAATGGAAGGAGCAAGAATTTAAGGCCATCCTCAGCTACATAGTGATGTCAACACCAGTTGGGACACCTGAGAGCTTGAAAAATCAAATATAAACTTCTATTTAGTAAAACTAGTTAAGGAAACAAAAATTTCTTTTTTTGTTTGTTTTTTTTGCTTATTTATTTTATGCAAGATATCTACAAAAGATAATCAATCAATGCCAAGATAATCAATTTCTAAAACAGAGCATTGGGATTTTCTGGTATTCTAGAAAATATCCTTAGGAGTCTAGATAATATTTCTTAGAACTTTATTCAGATCCTTCATTCTAGTGTATCTTGACTAAGATTTCCATTCTTTCCTTTGCACCTCCATGTAATCTATTAAGACTTCTATAATGACCTTATATCACTGTTTCCATCCAGTTACCACATGTTTAGTTAGGACCCAGAACAATGTGATTGTTAGATCTATGTATCTATGTATCTATCTAACTATCTAAATGTATGTGTTCTATCTATCTATCTGTCTGTTTCCCCAGTGCTTACCTGACACACAATAGCTATTTAAGAAATTCTTGAAAATATTGGGTTGGAGAGATGGATCAACTGTTAAAAGCTTTGGCTGCTCCTTCAGAGGATCCAGGTTTAATTCTCAGCACCTACATGGCAGCTCACAACTGACTGTAACTCCATTCCAGAGGATCTAACATCCTCACATAGACATATATCAAGGCAAAATACCAATGCACATAAAAAATCATTAAAAATAAATACTGGAAAATAAAGAACCATAGTGGTGAACGAATTTAAATTCTAGCACTTAGCACTCAGGATGCAGAGGTAGGCAGATCTCTATGAGATCCAGCCTGGCATACATAGTGATTTCCAGAACAGCCAGGGCTAATATAAAGGGGGAAGGGGGGGAAAAGAGGAGAGGGGAAGAGAGGGGAGGGGAGGGGAGGGGAGGGGAGAGGGAAAGACTGTCTCAAAACCAACTCACAACAAACAAAAAAAGAAATACATACATGAAGGGGTAGTTATAAAATTATTTACCATTTTACTCTGAAAGATTTTTCCACTTCTTGTTTTGCTTTCAGATACATCAAGTTCAGACGTTTTACTGACTAACTGTTCAACCTAAAAAGGCATTTCACAAAACTTTATTATATAGCATAGTAAAACTCATAATAAGTGGGGTCTAAAATATTAACCACATAATTTTTAGTTTGTTTTGGACATAGTGGCTTACACTTTTAATCTCAGCACTCAAGTGGCAGTTAAGAAGGATTGCCTTAAATCTGGGGTCAGTCTCATTTAGTGAGTTCAAGGCTAGCTAAGGTTACATAATAGGACCCTCTTTTGACCCCCTCAAACAAACAAACAAACAAAAAATATGTAGGACTTTATTTAGTTCTTAGAGTCTATGAACATTGCCCTTTTTTTTTTTTTTTAAATTTATTTATTGGGGAGAGAAGCACGCACACCATTGTGCATATGTTAGAGATTAGAGGACATTTTGAAGGAATTGGTGTTTTCCTTCCACCACGTGAGTCCTAGGAATCAGACTGAGGTCATCTGGTCTGGTAGCAAGACCTTAGACCTGCTGAGCTATCCCACTAACCCTCTACAAGCATCGTAAGATTTATTACTAAATAAGCTCACAGTGGTATACTAAAGAACTTTGAAATGTATAGTAATTTTAATCTATAAAAATTTATTTAAATACCTACTTTTATTCAATAACACCAACAAAATCTAAGCAATAATAAGTATATAAGCAACCATCTTTAAATAAAAGAGCAGGGGCTAGACAAATGGCTCATTGGTAAAGAGTACTGGTTACTCTTACAGAGGACCAAAGTTCCTTGCACTTACATGGTGGCTCACAACTGGCTGTAACTCTAGTCCTATGGGATCTGATGTTCTCTTCTAGCCTCTATGAGCAACACACACATGCACGCATGCACACATGTGCAAATTACTCAAACACAAAAAATAAACAAATCTAAAAATAATTTAAGGTCTGATGTGATGGTTCACATTTTTAATTCCAACACTTAAGAAGAGACAGAAACATGGCTACAAGTTTGAGGCCAGCTTCCACTACATAATGAATTCTAGGCTAAATACGGGTACATTGCAAGAACCTGTCTCAAACAAATAAGTAAAGTAAAACAAACAAAATGAAATCAAAAGCCAATTGGAATGACCAAGTTTATACCTGACAATGAGAAATTGAAGGACTTTGGCTCTTTTTGAATTGCATAATTTCTTCTTCCTTACAATCTAAATTTGGTTCTATAAAAAATAATAAAAAAGAAGATAAGAAAGTTAAATGGTATTAACTTGAATTAGTAGCTAATAAACATTTTTGTTAGCTTCTTACCTTTGATTTCAGAAGCTCCAGAGTTTTCATTCTGTTCGTTCATTTTAGTTTTAATGTCAAAACTATTCTATAAATATGAAAAATTGAACATATTTTAACAATAAATGAAAACAAGTAGTAATATTAATGAACACATTTGTTTTATGTAAATGGCAAATACAACTATCTTAAGCTTGCTAGAAATACAAATGGTGCTAGAATTACTACCACAAGGCTTTGTTGTTGTTGAGACAGAGTGTTTCTCTGTGTAACAGTTTTGGCTATTCTGAAACTTGCTTTGTAGACCAGGCTGGTCTCACATCTGCACACTTCTGCTCCTAGTGCTGGGATTAAAGGCATGTGCAACCATGCCCAGCCTACAAGGCAATTTATTTATGCAAACAAAATATAAACTCTTTACTTTTTAGGGTTGTTTTAAAGATAATAAAAAAGCATATTTTTGAAAACTATGTGCTTATTCTAAATCTTTAGATCTTATTGTTTGAGAGCATTGAATTAAGTAGGTTTACACAGCTACACATATAACAAAATATGTCAACTCTTCAGAAAGTCCCTGGAGGATGAACTTATGGTATAGTAGAAATAACTGGTTTAAGGTCTAAATTATTGCTCCCTTTGTGGTATGTATAAGAGAAACTCAAATATTTGTATATGCACCTATATAAATGCATGTATGTACATATGTAGGAATTAGAGTGTAGAGGCTGGAGTTTGATGTAGGTTGTTATCTTGTATCATTCTTTGTTTGTTTATGAGACAGGGCCTCACTGTTTCCCTGGCTGGTCTAGAACTCCCTACATAGTCCAGGCTGACCTTCATCTCACAGTTATCTGACTGCCCCTGCCTCCTGCGTGTTGGGATTTAAAGCTGTACACCACCACGACAGACTTACTTATGTATTTTTGAGACAGAGTCCATCATTGATTGATAGACTGAAGCTGAGTGTTTTGGTCAGCAAGTTCCTGGTGTCCTCCTATTTCTAGCCCTGACTCTTCCAGTGTAAAGATTACAGATTTACATAACCATATGCAGTTTTTACATGGGTTCTGAGAAACTGATCACACACATCTTCATGCTTATGCAACAAAAACCTTACCCATAGAACCATTTCTTTCAGCCTGAGACTGAAATATTTTAAAGAATACTACAAAAACCCTAGCTGGTATGGTGGTTCATACCTACTATCCCAACACTCAGGAGGTGAAGGCAGGAGAACTAGGAGCTCAACAGTAGCCTCAGCTACAAAGCAAGTTAACAGCTGGATTAAATCTTTTAAAAACAAGAGCCCATGAGATGAAGCAGCAGGTAGAGTGCTCAAGGAACAGGTCTAGCAATCAGAGTTTGATCCATGGTACAACCAGCCATTTGATCCAGTCTCAAAATAAAGTTCTTCCAACTTAATGATTTACTACAGTAATTTCTAGAAAAATTAAAATCTATCAAAGTCCTCAAAATCAACATTTGCTACTACTGTACTTTATAACTCTTCAAATTATGTTCACACTTACATGATTTTCATCTTCTACATCATCTTTGTCCATTAGAATTTTTTGAAATGGTATTTTTGATTGTTTTGGTGTTAGTATGGCTGAATCAATATTTTCCATTCGTTCCTTCTCAGTGGTCACTTTTAATCTGAAGGTGTGAAAAGGTGTTGGGACTTCTCCCACATTTAAGTATGTAGGGTCCCCATCAAATATTACTCCTTCACAATCACCATCCTTAAAACCTGGTGGTTGGTAACCTGGGGGTGTAACTGCAAAACAGGAAGTACAAACTGTACTATTTATAAAACTGAAGAAGCTGAACTACTCATAAAAACACAACAAGACTGAATTCAGATGGAAGAACCTAAGCTGAAATACAGAGATGCTCCTCCTGTCACAGGCCTCTTCCTTAATTTGAATTCCTTATATTGAAAATATAATGCATACAATAGGAATCTTTCATGTTTTAGGAAATACATATCCTAAATATCCTTTAAAAATGCAAGAAAGTCATGCTAGCCCTTCTTTTTTTAGTACTCTGTAAGTGTAAGGGGCTGGCAGTAACAAGAGCTCTGCTGTGGCCTCTCTGTAATTTTAACAGTTCATATTATATATTTTTTTAATATGGTTGCAACATAATTTACTTACAAATCTTCAAGGAAGATACTCTACTTGTTTATACTTTGTTCCTATGTTAGCTACAGCTATAATGAAAATTCTTATAAATATATAATCGAATATTTGTGTAAGCTATTCTAAGAATATTTTCTAGTTATATAATTTATAAATTACAATATTAAGTTTTGAGGTGAGAAAGACAGCTTCACAGAATGCTTGCCCAGTACACACTAGGCTTTAAGTTCAAGCCTTAGCACCACAGAACCAAAATCTTTGTTGTTTTTTTAACCAATTATGTGGCATTTATTCATTATATATACCTGAAGGAAACATTGACACTTATATTTTCTTTTTCCCATAACAAAATTATGAAGAGTTGATGTAAAATAGTTTTAACATTAAAACACAACTGGATTAGAAATGCATTTTAAATACTTAAATGTAAATATTTGTTTTCCAATGTTTATTTTTATTCATTTTGTGTGTGTGTGTCTATCTGTCTGTCTGTCTGTCTGTCTTTGTCCACATGAATACAGGTGCCTGGGAAGGCCAGAAGAGGATATTGGATCACCCTGGACATGGAGTTACAGGCATGTCTGTTCATCCAACACAATTGTTGCTGAGAACCAAACTCTAGTCCTCTACACAAACATCAAGTGCTCTTAACATGAGTCAGCTCACCAGACCCCAATGTTTCTTTTTCAAATACACATATTAAATGAAGTTTTCTAATTTCAAAGACTCTTTAACAATTTAGAGGTGCCAAAACATTAAAAATAGAAACAAATTTTTGGAATAAAATTAAAACAAGACATACTGCAACAAATAGTACCTTCATCATAGTAAAAAAGTTTCATGGTCAGACAAACATCATTAGGTAATGGTCCTAAATTTTGCATTAGGACATAAATCTTCCGAATGAGGAGAATACTTGCTTTCTTGGTGTCAGCAGATGTTGTACTGGATTGATTGTTTTGATTTTTGCTAGAAAATAAGAAATCAATTTCTTTCATAAGATTTGTGACTTCTAACATTATTTCACATTTTAACAATTTGAGATTATTCTTCCAAAAATAGTTACCAGTTTGAAAATTATCAGAAAATATTTTAATGTCACTATCATAAAAGTTCAGTATCATTACTATCATCATTACTATAAGCTAAATGTTTTACATAAGTAAAATAAATATTCATTTTATACAATGTTTAAAAAAATGATGGGTTTTAAATATATTTCTAACCATTCAAATACCTTTTTTGTAAATAGTATATAATTAGCACATAATCTTGTCTTGTGGCATTCTAAGTCTCTCTCCATTTTGAGATCATGTCTGGGGTTTCAAACCCTGAATGAAGAACATTCCTCCACTAGCTCAGTTGAGTGTAAAACATTGGAAATAAATCACTGGGAGAGGTGATAAAGGAAGGGAGCACCAAGCTAGGCTGCCAGATGAGCCAAATTAACACTGGGGATGAACAATGTTTGACAGATGTCACAGATACATCAACCTCATATTCCAATACTCCATTTTGTGAAGTCAAATTGCTAACTGGGAGTTTGAGAAATTTCAGAAATAACCTTGAAGTCTAGCTAAATAGCATTAATAATAAGAGGCAATTGGTAATATAAAACAAAAAGTATAAAACAATACCTTATAAAGTCCATGATTGGTCCATTTTTGGTGTACTTGAATTTAAACTGGTAACATTCTGAAATTGTCTTAAATAGAAAACATTGCAGTTATGTAACTGATGCATAGTTCTGACTGCCAAATGTACATATTGCTTTCAAACATTCAGTTAGTAGTTTTCTCCAATATGTTAATTTCCTATTGGTCCATTGGTGTTTCAAGTGCTCATAGTTAATGCTGATGGTCTGGAATTTGGTACTTCAATTGTGGAGAGAGAGTCCCTGATTCACTGAAATGACTGTAATAGACACTAAATGGGAGAAGTACGTCAGGCAAGTGGGGAAGGAACCACACCTCAGAAGAGTGGGTTAGGAAAGGCTGTGGTTTGAACTGCCTGAAATGTTTATGTATTGGAAACTTAAATCCCTAGTGCAACAGTTTTAGGAATGGTTTTTTCCTTTCCTGGTAGTGAAGAATTATGACTGTTTTCACTGAAGTCACAATTTTTTTTTTTAAGTCAACTCTTGATGACACTGATTTTTCACAGTATCTGGGATGCTTTTTTTAGCAGAAAAGCAGGAATTGTGATCTTAAAGAAGTAATTACGCCAGGCAGTGGTGGCGCACGCCTTTAATCCCAGCACTTGGGAGGCAGAGGCAGGTGGATTTCTGAGTTAAGAGTTCGAGGCCAGCCTGGTCTACAGAGTGAGTTCCAGGACAGCCAGGGCTACACAGAGAAACCCTGTCTCGAAAAACCTAAAAAAAAAAAAAAAGAATAAGTAATTACATTAAGATAGTGACTCTCGACTTTCCTAATGCTGCTACCCTTTAATACAGCTCCTCCTGTTGTGGTGATCAGAAACCATAAATTTATTTTAATTGTTACTTTATAACTGTATTTTTGCTACTGTTAGGGATTTTAATATAAGTATCTGTTTCTTCTTCCAACAGATATTTATATTAAAATTGGAACAGATATTCCAAATATTTGAATTTTCCAAAATATCTGTTTGACCCCAGTCAAAGGGTAGTTTGACACCCCTACTCCCCACCCCCTGCCAAAGGGGGTCAAGATTCACAGGTTGAGAATCACTGGGTTAAGGTGATCTTGCCCTCATGAGTTAATTCAGTTATCACACAAGTGGGTCAAATATGGTGTGAGTGTTTTCCTTATAAAAAATATTTTTGTGTATGTCTCTCTTCCACTGAATGTGTGTGTGCAATGAGAGAGAGGGAAGAGGAGGAGGAGGAGGGGGAAGGGGAGAGGGAGACGGAGAAGGTGGTGGAAGGCCATTACTAAATTTTGTTTACCCTTAGATGTTCAACTTCCAAACCTTTGCAGTTAGAAGAAATAAATTTGTAACCTTAGATCCTAGCCTCCAGAATCATAAAATAAAATAAACTTTTATTTGTATAAATTACCAGGTGTAATAGAAAAGAAAGTTAAGATAATTACTAAGAATAAGATTTTTTGTTATTATTTTCATCATTATTATTTTGTCATGAGTCTAGGTTTGCTTAAAACTCACTGTGTAGCCAGCTAAGTATTGACCTTGAACTCTAGTTCCTCTTGGCTCCACTTCCAAAGAGCAATGATAAGAGTCAAGTACCACCATATCCAGCAAGAACAGATTAAAAAAAAAAACTTTAAAGACAGGGTCTTACTATGTAGCCCTGACTAGCCTGGAAGTGATTAGTAGACCAGGCTAGCTTTGAACTCACAGAGATATGACTCCCTCTGCCTCCTGAGTGCTGGGATCAAAAGTATGAGGACTGTGCTGCCAAATCCAGGAGGTTTTAGTTTTAAATTCTGGCTATACTATAAGCACATGCAAGCCATTTAAGCTTTCTAGTTTACTAAGGGCTTTGTACAGGTTAGACAAGCTTTCTACCAACTGAGCCCTGATCAGTTCAAATATGCTTCCAGGACTAAGTCAAACATTACATTTTAATGGTCAAAATCCCCACACGGTGAGCTGGTTTTCTTAGTTTAAATTCTGGTTTTGTCTCATCTGCCATACAACCTTAGGTAAAAAACCCTGAATCCAGAAAAATGGCTTAGCTGGTAAAAGGCTTGGTATACAAGCATGAGTGACAGAATCCAAATTTCAAGAACCCATATAAAGACTGCTGAATATGGTTACATGCATTGGTAATCACACTCTGAGGGAACAGGACAGGAGGACTACTAGGGCTTTCTGGCTAACAGCCTAGCTTCCAGTTCACTGAAAGAACCTATCTCAAAAGAAGGAGAGTGATAAAGCAGGACACCCAATTTGTATACACTACCTTTGTATAATGTACCACAGATAAATAAACAAAAACAAAAAACCACACATTCCTAATCTGTAAAGGGTAATAATTCTAATTAGGTTATGATGAATAAATGAAGGTCAATACCAATAAAGCCCAAAGAATAAAGCCTGTTATAGAATAAGTACACAAATTCTTCCAAAGGCTAGGGAATATGGTTTGTGGTAGAGAGCTTGCCTATCATGTTCTAGGCCCTAGGTTCAACCCCTAGTAAAACAATAAAATAAAAATACAGAAACCCCCAAAATTCAGAGTGGTAGCCCACACCTGTAGCCCCAGGAGGTGGAAGCAGGAGTAGTTCTGTGAGTTTAAGGGCAGCCTAGGCTTCATACTGGGTTTCAAGGCTAAGTCTGTGCTAAGAAAGTAGTCTCTGTCTTTGATAAAGACGGGGAAGGTGGAAGTAGGTGTTGGTGGCACTCCAGAGGCAGAGGCAGAGAACAAGGAGAAGGCAGACAGATCTCTGTGAGTTTAAGGCCAGCCTGTTTTACAGGGCTAGTTCTAGGACAGCTAGGGCTATATGGGAAAATTCTGTCTTTAAAAAAAAAAAAAAGAGGAAGGTGCTGAGTTTGAGTTTGTAGCTCAATGGTAGAGGGTTTGCCTAGAATACAGGAAACCAGGCTCAGTAGTACCAATCTGTAAACACCAGGACAAAGGCAGCGGGTGTAAGGATCAGAAATTCAAGGTCATCTTCAGTTACATAGCAAGTTTGAGGCTATCCTAGCTTACATAGGTTGATCTTGTCTCATCATAAAAAGAATACTGTATGGAGTCAGATGTCAGGCAACATAGGTTATTTCTAATAGTTTATTAGACTTGCAGGCTAAAATCAGTCACAAAGATCTCTTATAGTAAGTATATTTATCTTTTAAAATATAACAACACTAAACAAGCCTCGCCTCAGAAGTTTTACAAGGTTCATATGTGAAAAAAATATGAAAGTGTAAAATATAAAACATGCCAGACAGTGGTGGCACACACCTTTGATCTCAGCAATGGGAGGTAGAGGTAGACAAATCTCTGTGAATTCAAGGCCAACCTGGTCTACAGAGCTAGTACCAGGACAGGCAGGATATGTGAGAAATCCTGTCTTGAAAAACAAAACAAAACAAAACAACTCCCACAAAAGTATAAACCATCAAATGAGTTTATGTTTAGATAATTAGAAGCATTACATTTTTAACATTTCTAACTCATGCACACTTACCTGAGGATCTTCTGGATTGGTGTATACCTATGAAAAAATGAATTACAATTACTTTGGACAAAATTGTACATTAAAGTATTAGGTTGATTCAATGAAACAAAACAAAAATCAAAATGATCTTTCCAATAAAGTTTACTTCTTTTTCCCCACAAGATACATCAGCTGATTGAATAAAAGTGAAAATTTAACAGTGTTAAAAAATACAAGGGCTGGAGAGATGGCTCAGTGGTTAAGAGCACTGACTGTTCTTCCAGAGGTTCTGAGTTCAATTCCCAGAAATCACATGGTGGCTCACAACCATCTGCAATGGGGTCTCATGCCCTCTTCTGGTGTGTCTAAAGAGAGCAATAATGAATAAATAAATCTTGAAAAAATAAAGAATTTTAAAAAGAAAAAAAATACAAGTACTTACAGCTAGAATGATCATCCTTAGCTGAAATACAACAGAAAACAAAAATCTTAATTGTATTCTATAAAATGCATTTTCATGATGGATAATAATTCTTTGTATTAGTTCAGAGGCTTAGGAGTATAACTCAGTAGTAGAGTATCCACTTATCACTAAAGAATCTTTATACTATCTTTTTTGGTTTTTTTTTGCTTTTTGTTTTTTTTGGAATGGGGTGAGGGGACGGTGCTTTTCAAATTCTCACTAAGTAGACTTGGCATCCTAGAACTTGCTATGTAGTCCAGCTTGGCCTTCAACTTAAAGAGATTCACTTGCTTTTACCTACTGTGTGCTGGAGTTAAAGGCCTATATCAGTATACCCAGCACTCAACATTTACTTCTAAAAACAAGTAACCATTGTGGAAAATACATTTTATGTCTATTCTCTTAATTTCTTTTCACTTGGCTTTCTGATGGCTGAAATTCATGTCAGTATTTTATTTCTCTGATTCAAATACAATAATTCAAATACAATACAAATACAATACAATAATAATGCCAGTTACAAGGCACACACTTTAATCCCAGCACTCAAGAGAAAGAGGCTTGAGGCCAGCCTGGTTTATACAGTGAGTTCCAGGCTGTCAGACCTATGAAGTGAGACCCTGGCTCAAAAAAGAAATAAATAGGGCTGGAGAGATGGCTCAGTGGTTAAGAGTATTGACTACTTTTCCAGAAGTCCTGAGTTCAACACCCAGCAACTACATGCTGGCTGACAACCATCTGTAATGGGATTTGACTCCCTCTTCTGGTGTGTCTGGACAGTGTAGTCATATACATAAAATAAATAAGTCTTTTTAAAAAACAAAAGAATAGCTGGGCAGTGGTGGCGCACGCCTTTAATCCCAGCACTTGGGATGCAGAGACAGGTGGATTTCTGAGTTCGAGGCCAGACTGGTCTACAGAGTGAGTTCCAGTGCTACACAGAGAAACCCTGTCTCGAGACTATTCTATATGAAGTTAGTGTAAATTCCTGTCTTACTACATGGTAACTCCTGTTTTATCTATAGGGAAGGGAAGAAAAGATGTGAACGACTTACATATTTCTTCTGTAAAGCATCATAGCATCCTAGCATCCTAAAAAAAAGCCAGACATATTCTTTTATATTTAATACATTTTCAGAAAATAGTTCTTTTCATAAATTTCTATATTTACCTTTAGAAAATAAAACTAATAACTAATTAAAGCATCTTTCTTATTAACTACCTTAAAACTAAACAAAATAAAACAAACAGGCTGGAGAGATGATTACTTACTGCTCTCATAGAGGCCTTGGGTTTTTGTCACAGCACCCACAAGACAGCTCACAACTGCTTATAACTACAGTCGTGGGGTCTTATACTTTCCTCTGCTCTTCTTGGGGATCTGCACACACAGGGTATACTTACATGCACTAAGGCAATACACTTAAACAATTTTATAAAACTTTAAAAAAGAAAAACCATCCAGGAAGTGGTGGTGTAAGGCTTTAATCCCCTGCACTCAGGAGGCAGAGGCAGGCAGATCTCTGTGAGTTCAAGGTCAACCTGGTCTACAGAGTGAGTTTCAGGACAGCCAGGGCTACACAGTGAAACCTTGTCTCAAATATATATAAAAACAATAACAATGAGGTAGAAATATGGAGATGGGAGGACAGAAGGAAAACTATAAAATATTTGACTGCTACTTGTAGAGTTATAATAATAATGAATCCTATTTACATGGAGCGTGAAATTAAAAAAATAATACATAAATCCAAAGACCTAAAAACGTGGTGCCCAGAGCTAAAGAGTTAATCACTAAAATCTGGTTATATACTAAAAAGTATTCAACATATAAAAGGTATGATTAGAAAAATAGTAATTTTCTGCCTTTAGGTATTCTTTTACTTACCACTTCACTAGCTGTGAAGAACCTGGACAGTTTTTATCTTCTTTCAGAATTTTGACACAGAGATCTTAATGAAAAATGAAATAACTATATAAGTACTTATAACTAATTGATTTAATTAATTAATGATATTTTTTCGCTTTGTGTTCTATGTGCATGTGTGTGGGTACATCACATGTGTGGCAGCCAGAGACTTTTGGGAGCTGGTCCTCCCGTTCTACCATGTGGGTTGTGGGGAGTTAACTCAGATCATCAGGTTTGATTGCAAGTGCCTATAACAGCTGAGCTATCTTGTCAGCTTCAATAGTAAATTTTATTTTAAATTTTATCTATGAATTATAGGTCTATTATTTTTGAGACAGAGACTCACTATGTAGACCAGGTTGGTCTTGAACTCATAATTCCCTTGCCTTACTTTTTTTTGTTTGTTTTTGGTTTTTTTTTTCGAGACAGGGTTTCTCTGTGTAGCCCTGGCTGTCTTGGAACTCCTTCTGTAGATCAGGCTGGCCTCGAACTCAGAAATCTGCCTGCCTCTGCCTCCCAAGTGCTGGGATTAAAGGCGTTCGCCACCACCGCCGGGCTCCCTTGCCTTAACTTATCTAGCATTGGGATCACACAAGTGTGCACCACCCGCCCAGCTCACTAAAGGCGCATTATTATTAGTGGCAGCTTCCAATCCTATTTACGTGGAGCATGAAATTAAAAAATTAATACATAAATCCAAAGACCTAAAAACATGGTGCCCAGGGCTAAGAAGGGTTAATCAATAAAATAAAAATTGGTACTCTTTACAAATGCCATCATAATGAGTAAGAATTTAAAGTGATGAGTAGGAATTTTCCTATTTCTGTGGCTTAGTTGGTAAGTGCTTGCCTAACATTCACAAAGTCCTAGGCTGAATCCTGAGCATCAAGTAAACTGGGTGTACTGGTACATGCCTATAATCTCAGCCTCAGAAGAGAGGCAACGGGAACCCAAGAGTTTGAGACCAGCCTCAGCTATATAACCAGTGCAAGGTCAGACTGGACTACTTAATACTTTGTCTGAAAAAAAGGGGGTGGGCAGAATAGTGCACAGCATTAAGAGTACCGTCTAATCTCCCAGAGGACCTAAGTTAGAATTCCAGCACTCAGGTGGCAGTTCACAGAAACTCTGGTTCCAGATCTCATGCCTTTTCTGGTCTCCAAGAGCACCAGGCACACACAAGGTATACATACATACATGGAGGTAAAACAACCAAATAAAATAAATAAAATAAAATTTAAGAAAATTTGGGCCGGGTGGTAGTGGCGCACGCCTTTAATCCCAGCACTTGGGAGGCAGAGGCAGGCAGATTTCTGAGTTCGAGAATTCGAGGCTAGCCTGGTCTACAGAGTGAGTTCCAGGACAGCCAGGGCTACACAGAGAAACCCTGTCTCGAAAAACCAAAAAAAAAAAAAAAATTTGAATATAATATTTTTCAATTCAATAATTTTCTGACAGTCTTAGAATCTTTGCTATGAATTCTTATTCTACTGAAATATTTTGTAACTAGATCAAAAGTTGACTCTCAGATAAGGACTCTGCAGAGGAACAACATGTAACACATTGAAAAGGACTGAGAGGCTGGAAAGATGGCTCAGCAGTTAAGAGCACTGACTGCTCTTCCATTGCTGAGTTCAATTCCCAGAAACCACATGGTGGCTTACAACCATCTGTAATGGGATCTGATGCCCTCTACTGGTGCTGTCTGAATACAGCTACAGTGTACTCATACATAAAATAAATAAATCTTTTTTTTTAAAAGGACTGAGAGCATCACTGTGTCTCAGATTCTTTAGTTCATAAAGAAGTAATAGCTATTTTAAAAGGCTTTATTATGTTTGCTAGTTTGATACAAGTTAGTTCTTCAAAAGAAGGCAACCTCAATTGAAAAAATGACTCCATAAGATCCCACTGAATCATTGAACTATATATACTTTGGTGACTTATCAGGTTATGTGAATTACATCAATAAAACTACTATCAAAAATCCAATTCTCTAAGCAAAAAAACAAAGAAGGTCCTAAATATTGTAAATTACCATCCAGATATCTTGTCCCATAAGCACGTTCTGGAAATATTCCTCTCAAATAGGTGATGCAGGATACTGAAACAGCTAGGAGTCTCTTCACAAACATTAAAGACTGATGCTCAGTTGATATCTTATTGGGAAATACCAATGCACTCTAAAATTCAAGGGAAATTAAAACACTTTATTGACATTGAAAACAAAGCTTCCATGAGCTTAAAAGCAGAGTCTAGTTTTGCATAAGCACAGTACTTTCCTAAATAATTCTCCAAAATTATCATCCTCAGAAAGTCACTGCAAATTATAAGATGCCAGGGTGTGTTCAGGGTTAACAGGCAAAGAGTAAAGCAAAATGTGTTTAATAGTCTTAAGAATCCTTGAGATTTCAGGGCATGGTGGTGCAGGCCTTTATTCTCAGCACTTAGGAGGCAGAGTCAGTTGGATCTATGTGAGTTTGAGGCCAGCCTGGTCTACAGAACAAGTACCAGGACAGCCAGGGCTACTTGGAGAAAGCCTGTCTCAAAAAACAAATATACAGAAAACCAAGAGAAAGAAACGCACTTGGGGTCTAGTCAGCAGTCAAGAGCATTGCCTGTTCTTGAGGACTCAGGTTTCATTCCTGGCACCTATACAGTGGCTAACAGAATTTTACTTTAGTTTCAGGGGATCTGACAGCACTATTCCCATAGTACACAGACATACATGCAAGCAAACCACCAGTACAAAATAAATAGGAAAAAAAGTAGCACTTTGAGCCATTGGTGGCAGCAAATGCTTGTAATCTCAACACTCAGAAAGCAGAGGCAGGTGGATCTTTGTGAGCTAGGCTAGAGTTCCAGGCCAGCCATGGCTTCAGAGTGAGATGCTATCTAAAATAATAATAATAATAATAATAACAACAATAATAATAAAGAGGAAAAACACAGTCTCTTAGATAGGATTTCCTCTCCTTAGTGGCACATTTCTAAGTATTCACTCTCTTCATGAACAGCAGCTAAACACCATTATTAGGAAAAGAACCCCCTAAAACAAAACACAAGTACAGAGTACATACACAGATGGCTGAGTGAAAGCAAGCAGGACTCAACCTTACTTGCACATTACAACTATCACATTTGGCTGGTGAGAGCTGCAACAAAGGAGATGTCACTGAATGAACAACTTATGGTAATATACTAAATGTCCAAAAGAATTCTATGTTACTTCTTTCCTTAAAGAATGTCCTAATTAAAGTATCAAAATACTTTACTCTTTTAAATAATAAAATATTTACAACTTCAAGAAACAAGAAATTCAGCTAAATTAATACATATTAAGTCATAAGAAATCATACCATGGTAGCTGTCCTCCGCAACTGCATAGTGGCCATCTTCAAAGAAATATTTCCTTCAAACATGTAACACAAATATAAATTTTGATTTCAGATTTAATTTTTATCTCTAAAATTCTACCTTATTACATATGGTATTATTATCTTAATAAATTTCAGAATTTTACTTAACATGCAATCTTTAAAAAGTCAATGTAGCCGGACAGTGGTGTTACATGCCTTTAATCCCTGTACTTGGGAGGCAGAAGCAGGTGGATCTCTGAGTTCAAAGCCAGCCTGGTCTACAGAGGGAGTGCTAGGAGAGCAAGAGCTACACAGAGAAAGTCTGTCTCAAAAAACAAAACAAAACAAAAAAGTGTCAATGTATTGCTCCAGGATGTAGTACATGCCTGTAATCCTAACATTTGGGAGGCTGAGGCAGGAGGATCAGTATTTCAAGTTTATCCTTGGCTGCTTAGCAAGTTGTAGTCCAGGCAAAACTGCCTGAGACCCTTTTTGTTTGTTTGGTTGTGTTTTTTTTGGGGGGGGGGAGGGGGATGCCTGATAATTAAAAAAAAAATCAAAAATAGTCGACTCAGTTGACTCCATTAGGCTCAGTATGCACTGCTGCTCTGAAACTATAAAATGGCAAAGCCAGGAGGTCACACACGGTTGAGCTGGTAAAGGAGCGTGCCTCCAGGCAGATGATCTTAGTCGGTAGGACCAACATGGTAGAAAGAGAAAACAGATTCCCACAAATTGTCCTCTGACTTCTATACATGCCATAGCATGTTCATATACACTCCCCTTCCTGATATGTAACGAAAACATTTTTGAGGTCAGCAGAAAATATTTCAAAAAAATGTTTTTCTCTCACGTAACCAACTCATTTTCAACTGGTTTTCTTCCTTTCCAGGCAGGCCTCTCTATGTAGCTCTGGCTGTCCTGGAACTCTCTCTGTAGATCAGGCTGGCCTCAAATTCAGAGACCCACTTGCGTCTGTTCCTGCCTTGCTTGTACTTGGACTAAAGGAGAGAGCCACCACACCGGGCTTGACCTTGAACTCCTGATCCTCTGCCTCTACCTCCCCAGTGTCACCACGCACCATTTATTCTCAAATTTTACTTTTATTTATATTTTGAAAGAAGGTCCTCACTATGTAGCTCTGGCTAGCCTGTGACTTATGCTGTGTAGAGCACAGTGGCCTAAAATCCGCCCACCCTTTAATTCTTTCAATGACTGAGTCTGAACTCCCAACATCTCGGTAAACCGATTTAAATTTCCTCGCACCCTGGTCCTCGTTTCGTCTGTTAACACAAGAATTCAAGTAGAAATCCGCACAAAATACGAGAACAAACGCGGCTGGAAACCGTCAGCCTCATGGCGTCGGCCGGCTGCCCGCGTCGCCCCCTCAGGACCCTCTGGGACACAAGCACACAAAAATCTCTCAAATGTCTGCCGTTCAGACCTTAGGGAACCTGAGAGGGCGAAGGGCCACAGAAAAGAGACTAAGGAGTGAAAAAAAAACTAAGAGAACTAAGCCGAAAATAAACATACTTTACGCACCGCCTGAGAGAAGCGTCCGGCAGCAACAGGGAAGAGTCTCGAAGTGCCGCTCTCCTGTCAGCGTGTGCCCAGTGCGCATGCGCCTTAACTGTCACTGGCACGTGGTGACCCTTTGACCTCAGGCGAAAACACTATTCCCGCCAAAAGCTGCGCAAGGCCTGCTGGGAGCTAGGCCTGTGGTTCGGTCGTTGAATGGACAAAGCCTGACCGACACAGTTGGCTCCCCAGAGACCCGCGGTGTCCCCTCACACCCTTTTAGCTGTTTTCTGCCTTTAGATTTTGTTACTTTTGGATTATTGTTAGATTTTCTGTACAGTCTCCCATCTAGTTAACGATGCCTTTGAGGAAATCAGTTGCTCTACCAGTCGGCTTAGATTTTTATTTCTGGCTGGGCAGTGGTGGCGCACACCTTTAATCCCAGCATTTGGAAGGCAGAGGCAGGCAGATTTCTGAATTCGAGGCCAGCCTGGTTTACAGAGGGAGTTCCAGGACAGCCAGGGCTATACAGAGAAACCCTGTCTCCAAAAAGCAAAAGCAAAAACAAAAAACAACAAAAAAATTAGTTTTTAATTTTTAGTGTGTGTATGTGTGCCTGTGTGCGTACGTGAGTGTGTGTGTGCCTTATGACACTCATTGGGAGCTCAGAGGACAATACTTGGGCATGCTCACACCACAGCTCACAGTGGTGGTCAAAGGGTAACCTGAAGTTGATTCTCTCCTTCTACCATGTGGGGGCGTCTCAGGACTCTAACGGAACTATTGGGTTTGGTAGCAGTTACTTTTACCTGCTGAGCATTCTCACCTGCCTCATATTTTATTTTTGAGATTTATTCTATATAGCCAAGGTTGATCTTCAATGGTCATCCTCCCAACTTCCAGCTCCCCTCCTCCAGACTCTCTCTCTCTCTCTCTCTCTCTCTCT
>NW_021620675.1:1979347-2007424 GCF_004785775.1 Grammomys surdaster
ATATATATATATATATATATACACACACACACACACATATACATATTAGATATTTCTACTTATCTAACTGGGGACAGTGGATAGCTTTGAGAACAATTTATCTCATTTATAAACAAAATTAAGTTGTTTTTTTTTTTTTGAAGTGATGAGTTTCAGTACTGGCCTTCAAGTTTGTGGGTGGTAGCTAAGCCAAGACTTTGCCAAACTGCTCTTTCATCAGGCTGTCCAAAGGACCACCAGCCCTGCTTCACACAAGTGTTTGGAAAACACAGTTCCTAGGCTGTTGAAGTGGCGCCGAGGGTAAGGGCAGTTAGTTTCCACCAAGCAGGATGGACTGAGTTCTATTCCTGGAACCCTCAAGGTGACAGAAGAGAACCAATTCCACAAACTGTTCCCTGCTCCCGACATGTGCACCCTAGCACATGTGCCCACACAGACAAATGAATAAATAAATGTTAGGAAAGACAACGCAGTTCCAGAGGGGAAAATGCTGTCTGAGAAGGCTAATGCAACCTGGTGCTGGTGTTGGTGGTTTCAGAGACCCCTGAAATTCAGTAAGAAGAACAACAAAGTCTAGAAGACTAGAATCTTGTTTTCAAGATCAAAATGGTAGCGATCTTGCTCTAGTGTTTTCTCAGGTATTCTCACATTTATACATTTCCAGGAATTTTCAAAGTCAATGTCTAGCATTACATTGCTTTTATAAGAACCTTGTGAGAGAGACAGATATTACCCCTCCTGTCTTTCTTCCCCCTCTCTCTATGCTCTCCTCTCCCCTTTTCTGCTCTTAAGCATTATTTTTTGTTTGTTTGCTTTGCTTTGCTTCTGGTTTTTCAGAACAGGGTTTCTCTGTGTAACGGCCTTCCCTGTCCTGGAACTAACTTTGTAGACCAGGCTGGCTTTGAACTCACAGAGATCCGCCTGTCTCTGCCTCCAGAGTTCAGGATTAAATGCATGTCTCACTATGCCTGTCATTTTTCATAACAACTTTGCAACAATGTTTTCTTCATCACATTAGCTACTGCCTGTCACTAACATACCCTTGTTCATGATAGGGTATAAATGTTATCTAAGAACGACTTGAAAAAAATCACATGTGACAATAATAGAGACTTGAAATGACAGATTTTATTAAACACTTTGGGACTATTATGTTACAAATAGTTGTTTGAAAACATTAGACAATGGGGTGTAAGTATAGAAAGAATATCCTGGGGACAGATGCTGACAGAACTCCATCTACAGTACATTCTTGTTTATAGACTTTTCAGAGAAAGGTAAAGTTATTTATTTATTTATTTATTTATTTATTTATTTATTTTGATTTTTTTGAGACAGGGTTTCTCTGTGTAGCCCTGGCTGTTCTGGAACTCACTCTGTAGACCAGGCTAACCTCAAATTCTCGAACTCAGAAATCCGCCTGCCTCTGCCTCCCAAGTGCTGGGATTAAAGGAGTGCGCCACCACTGCCCGGCGAGAGGTAAAGTTATAAAGCGAACAAGCTATAACCTAGTTAGTACAGTAACTACACATTGATCATTACACATTTGTTTCCTCTGAATAGAGCAGGCAAAATTAAGTTAGAGTATATTCTATCCTTGTGACTTGTTAGAAAAAGAAGAAATGGTTTAGATTTCTGGGTAAGAGCAATAGCTAGCAATCCCACAATGATTTTTATTGTTTCTTGCCATCCGAATATATCCTTGATCACCAAAGTGAAGGCCCCAACTATAAAAAGAGAAAAAACACAAAATTATAAAATAATATAATAAAATTATATTTTTTATTTCTTTGCTTCTCCCAAAACATATACATATATATATGTATATACATATATATGTGTGTGTGTTGAATAAATAAGTAAAACAAATTTAATTTCATCTGCATTGGTGATTTGCCTATATGTGTATATCTGTGTCTGATCTCCTGAAACTGGAGTTACAGACAGTTCTAAGTTGCCATGTGGGTACTGGGAATTGAGCCTAGGCCCTCTGGAAGGACAGCCAGTGCTCTCCAGCATATATATATATGTGTGTGTGTGTGTGTGTGTGTGTGTGTGTGTGTATGTAATAAGTATATGTAATATATATATGTCTTACATAATATATAAGTGTCATATATATATACAGGGTCTGACTATGTAGCCCTGGCTGGCCTGGAACCTGGTATGCTGGTATGTGGACCAGGCTGGGTCACAGAGATCCAACTGCCTCTGTCTTCTGAGAGATGGAATTAAAATGTGAAATGTGTGTTATCGTTTCAGTCTTCTTTTTAGCTTTTTCTTTTGTTTCTTGTTTTTCGTTTTGTTTAGACAAGATCTCTCTATGTCACCCAGTCTGGCTGCAAGCTCAGTGAGTCTCCAGCCTTGACTTTCCAGGCCTCGGATTACAGGGGTGATCCAACACACACACTAGTTCCATATTGTTGAACATATTTATATTTAAGGCCAATAATATAAGATCCATCTGTGCTTTCTAGGCATGCCTTCTTCAAGGAATGAGTATATTATTTATAATGCTCCATCTCTAAATGTTTTTGCACAATAGGGTCATAGGTAATGAAATTTTTTTTTTATTAGATAAGAGTCGCATGAAGCTCAGGCTAGCCCTAAACTTACCATATAGCTGAGACCGACCTTAAACTCTTAATTCTTCTGATTCCACTGCCTACAGGTTTTGTGTGCCACAAAGTCTGGCTTAAGGGTAATGACTTTCCAGCATACACATTTCTTGAGAAACACCTTTTTTCTTTTTTTTTCTTTTGTTTTTTGAGATGGTTTCAGGGCTTCTCTGTGTAGCCCTGGCTGTCCAAGTACTTGTTCCATAGACCAGGCTGGCCTCAAACTCAGAGATCTGCCTTCCTCTGCCTCCTGGATATTGAAGGCATGCATCACTACCATCTGGCTTCTAGAAATGTTTGTCAAGAAGTACTTTTGAGCTGGGTGGTGGTGGCGCATGCCTTTAATCCCAGCATTTGGGAGGCAGAGGCAGGCAGATTTCTGAGTTCGAGGCCAGCCTGGTCTACAGAGTGAGTTCCAGGACAGCCAGGGCTACACAGAGAAACCCTGTCTCGAAAAACCAAAAAAAAAAAAAAAAAAAAGAAGTACTTTTAAGTAACTACTATGAAAGTGTTACACAGCAATTAGTTCTGAAGTAAATGATAAATAATACGGTTGTAAATTATCCAGATGAGACTTTCTCCTATTTAAAGCTATCGAAAAGTAGAATGTTCTACTGTGTGGAAATGAGCTGCCTGGGACTAAAAATGTTCTAGCTTGTCATGTTAGCTGGGGTCTGTGTAGTCAGGACACAGCCATATAGCTGGGCACACAGCATCACATGCTTAAAATCCTAATGCCATGGAGACAGAAACTGGAGCGCCAGGAGCTTTTGCTCCTCTGTGGCTACATAATGAACTTGAGGCCAGCCTGGGCTACATGAAAGCCTATAGGAAAGAAAGAAAGAAAGAAAGAAAGAAAGAAAGAAAGAAAGAAAGAAGGAAAGAAAGAAAGAAAGAAAGGAAGAGAGAGAGAGAGAAAGAAAGAGAGAGAGAAAGAAAAAACCGGGTGCATGAGGAAAAAAAACTAAACAAAACAAAAAAGAAGCCCAATGAAAAAATGACAAAAGTCTAACACATGTCACATATGTCCACACCAAGGAGGTCGCTGCTGTAGTGGCTTAAGAGTAAATCAATGTTTGAAGTGTTCTCAGCTGCTTTCCCAACAGACCACACATCAATGCCATCTGTTCGCTCCCACAGGGAATCTGAAGGCATCCATCCACCTTGACTTACAGAGCGTGCGTTCCCAGGAAGCCCTGAGTATTCAGGGTTGGACTGTGGTCTGCCCAAAGTTCACGCTGGAATTCTACTCCCAGGACCTCAAACTGTGACTTTATTTGGAAGTAGGGGCACTGTAGATGTCATTAATTAGATTAAGGTGAAATCATTAGGTCAGCCTTAATCCAAAGGACTGAAGTCAGCACAGTGCTCCCCCCCCCCCACACACACACACACAGACCATGTGAGGACTGAGTGTACGTGAGAGGGCTCACAAGCCTCAAACGCTGGGGAGGTGCTCAATTCTTTCCTTTTGTCTGACTGTCTTTTCATTTTGTGTGTGTGTGTCTGTGTGTGTGTATGTACCAAAGGCTGGTCTTGAACTCCTGACCCTCCTGCCTCCACTGTCCAATGCCAGGATTACAGCCATGCACTACACTGGACTCTCTTTATTGCCATCAATTTATTATTATTATTATTATTATTATTATTATTATTATTATTATATTTTTGAGACAGGGTTTCTCTGTAGAGCCCCGGCTGTCCTAGGGCTCCCTCGGTAGACTAGGCTGGCTTAGATCTCACAGAGATCCAATTGTCTCCACCTCTATAGTGTTGGAATTAAAGGTGTTCAACACCACTACCTGGCAAAAACATTTTTTTAAAGATGTGTTTTTATTTTATATGTATGAGTGTATTGCCTGTCTCTGTGTCTGTGCATCATGTGTGTACAGTGCCTTTGGCAGCCAGAAGAGGATGCTGGGTCCCCCTGAAACTGGGTGTAAGCCACCAAGTCTTCTTCTTCTTTTTTTTTTTTAACTTAAATATATTTAATTAAAAATTATCATGCTGAGCAGTGATGGCACATACATTTAACCCCACTACTGGGAGGCAGAGGCAGGCGGATTTCTGAGTTGGAAGCCAGCCTGGTCTACCGAGTGAGTTCCAGGACAGCCAGGGATACACAGAAAAACCCTGTATTGAAACAAAACAACAACTAGAAATTATCATATATATCCAAGTGCATATGGTGCATGTGTATGACACAGTCTGAGGCAAAGAAACAGAAGCAGTAAATAAGACGTGGCTGTCATGTGACAGAACTCTAGAACTCTCTTAGAGCTGACAGTGGACACTTTGGTCAGCATCTCCTCTGCCCCCATCCTGGCTGCTAGCCGCTACCATACCTTTCTACTCCTGTGCGTGTGACTTTCTCAGATCCACGTCTATAAGGAGTTACTTCCTCATAATCCTCAAAAGTAGCTAAACTCACAGTATGTTCATCTCTATCTTCTAACCTCTAGAACCAGAAGACGTAAACTTTTGTCGTTTTGACGGCTCAGTGTTAAGATCACATACTGTCCTTATAGAGGACCCAAGTTTGAGTTCTAGCACCCATGTTAGGAGACTCACAACCACCTGTAATCTAGCTTCAGGGGATCTGACACCTCTGGCCACTTTAGTCCCCTACACTCTTGTGCACATATCTACACACATACATATAATTAAAAATAAAATATATGTTTAAAAATATTTCTCATTCAGCCAGCTACTGGTACTGCTCATCTTTAAAAAACAGAAAAGGGGGAATTGTGCCCTTCCCACCTCGAGCAGGGTTTTTCCAGCCTTGAGCAGGCTGAATAGTCCTTGAGCACTTGCCACAAAGGACCTTAAGACCGAGGTGGAGTCATCTGTCTTGGCTGCAGGTACAACTTCCTACAGGAACTCAGAAGAAAAGACTGCCCACTGTCTTGCTTTGCAACATAATCCAGCTGAAACACAGGCTGGGTTCGGTGGGCTTCCCCTATATAAACATAGTGCTGAATATTAAACTTGGAGCCCTGATCAGAAAAAAAATATTTTTCAAAAGATGTGTGTCTAGTTGTGTGCGCCTGTGTAAGTTAATGCACATGAGGATGCCTGCAGAGTCTTGAAAGAGCACAAAGGGCTCTTCACTTCACTCTCTGGCCTCTTCCTCACCCTTTCTCTCTAAAAGCTGTACTCACTTTGGTTATGAATTCTACAGAGGTCAGTTCAGTGGATTATTGAAGGGCCACTGTGTGCTAGAACGGTTACCCGCCAAGACTTGTTCTACTTAGTCACACCGGCTAGGGAGCAGCATGAAAGATTTAAGAGTAAAAGAGGTTGGGGCTGATAAGATGGGCCAGCCAGAGTGGTGGTTTGAAGGAGCCATTCCTCTCCCTCATATTCTCTGGCATCTGAATAAGCACTCCCCAGTTGATGGCCCTGTTTGGGCAGGCCTGGGAGGCGTGGCCTTGCTGAAGGGAGTGTGTCACAGAGGACTGGTTTTGAGAGCTTAAAGATGTGCTCTATTTTGAGTTTGCTCTCATTGCTTCTTGCACACAGTTCCAGATGTGAGCTCTCAGCTGCTCCTGCTGCTGTGCATGCTGCCTGCTGCAGGCTGTGCACAGCTGCCTGCTGTGATGCTGATGGAGTCTTATCCCTGAGAACCATACGCTCCAAATAAACCCTTTGTTCTTCAAGTTGTCTTGTCATGGTGATTTAGCACAGCAATCAAGGAGGTGAAAGCCTGGCGACCTGGGCCCAATCCCCCCAAATCCAGATATATATACTCATACCCACCCCATACACACCTCCCACACACCATGCACTTTCACATACACAGTAATAAAATAAATAAATACAGTATAAAGAGTAAAAACATCGGTTCTGAGGCTCAGGCAATGGTCTAGGCAAGAGCTGTCTGAAATACAACCAGAACACATAGAAAAGAGGCAGGCTCCAAGACAGCTTTAGATGGAAATTCTTCTTGACTTGTAACTCAACTGTCCCTGGAAGAGGTCTAGGAGGCTGGTCTACTATACTGAGCCCTCAATGCCATACTAGCTGTTGGGTAAAAATGTTATGTGATATGATATACAGATATGGAAAATTCTCTAAGGAACAGTATGGTAGAGGGAGTACTGAATTCTTTGGCTACACTGAGTTTGGAGAAAGTAAATTGTCAGAGTGACTATGACCAGGTGAGCGTGAAGTTGTGGACCAATGCTACAGGTAGCAGAAGATATCTGAAGGCCTCCATCTTACAGGTTATGGTAAAATCATGACTAGAATGATGTAGAAAAAAATCAGAAGTAATCATTTAGGTCCCTGGGGCAGTAAGGAATACTAACGATCTGGGTCTCGCTATAGGAACAGCTTTCCTAAGAGGGCCTGAAAGGGCTGCGGGTGTGGTTCAGAGGAAGAGCTCAAGGAACATGTGCATGGCCCAGGGCTTAAGCCCTAACACTGCCAAATGAAACTCACTGCCATGAATGTTCTACAGAGCATAAAAGGAGCAGGCAAGGAATGGTGAGAAATGCAAAGTAATTCCAACACTTGGGAGGCAGAGACAAAGGATGGCTGTAAGTTCAAGACCAGCCTAGGACACATAGTAAGTGCTGGGTGAGCTAGGAGTAATAGCAAGACCCTATCTCACAACATCAATGATATGAAATAAAATAAAAAGAAAGTTATTATAGAAAACAAAGATGAAGATTGATGTCTTAGTCCTATTGCTGTGGAGAGACACCATAACCACAGCGACTCTTATAAAGGAGAACATTTAATTAGGGCTGGCTTACAGCTTCAGACCATCAGTCCATTATCGACATGGCAGCAAGCACAGCAGCAAGCTTAGGGCTGGAGCAATACCTGAGAGCTACATCCTGATCTGCAAGAGGCTAGGGGAAGGTCAGGGAAAGGGGACTGGGCTTGGCTTGGCTTTTCGAAACCTTAAAGCCACCTTTCCTAATCATTTTAATCCTCCTCATATCGTGCCACTCCCTGACGACTAAGCATTCGAATGTATGAGCCTCTGAAGGCCATTCGCATCCAAACCACCATGGTGGGGCAGTGAGTAATTTCCCAAGGGGCTTTCTAAGAAGCTACAAATGCACAACCTTGTTGCTATGGTGACCAGCATCCTAACAGCAAGAGTCTATTTGCTGATGTGCCCTCCGGTCCTGACAATAAAGCCAACACTGATGTGCTAATGTATTACCTGTTTTTCACAAGCCAGTAGTCTTTCCCATCAAGAGTCCCATAGCCAACCACGAGAACACCGTGATTCACGTCCTCAGTACAGGAGGGGTCATCATAGACACCTGAGAATAAAACACAGATGGGAAAAAGGCAAGCGCTACAGGTATTAAAACACACTTGGGGATACGACAAGGTGACTTGGCATGTACTCGTTTCACATCGATACTCTGTCAGTTTCCCTGACAAGTTTGAGATTGACCCATAGATCCCTCTGACATTTATTATATCTACTCGCCACGTTTTCTAATTCTCTTAATTTATGTACAATTGGTTGCATTTTTTTGTATAAATTGTTTTGTCCACGTTGAGCCTTTTCTAAATTAAATGCTCCTTAGTGCATATTGTAGCTTTCTGCTGTACACAATACAGAGTTCTGCATTTAGTGAGCACTGGGGGACTGTGTTACTGAGCTTTGTATGATGGGGTGCATGTACGGTTTTAAGAGTTAACCTTAAAGAAGTATTAAGTGTGCTCCCTTATATCTTCACAAGCCAGGGTCTCACATAACCCACCTAGGCTGGCCCCAAACTTGATACGTTTTCAAAGATGACCTTGAGCTTGTGATCCTCTTGCCTCCACTTCCCAAGGGTTGAGATGACAGGTTTAGGTTTGTACTACCATGCTCAATATCTGTGTTCTGGAGATTGAACCCAGGGCTTCATGTATGGTGGGCAAACATTTTTCCACCTGACCCACATCCCCATTCATATATAGATATATGCATATATATACACACATATATATATCCAAATAGTGTTCCTTGTTGTATATGTGTCTTTTCTTTATCCACTCAGAAGTAGATAGTAGATGGGCACTTAGGTTATGGAAAATGATTCTGCAACGAACTTGAGAGATGTCTTTTCAGTACATTGATTTAATTTCTTTGGGATATATTCCTGGTAGTGGAGTTGCTGGGTCAAGTTATAGTTCTATTTTTTACTTTTTAAGGGGAATTTCTATACCATTTTCCTAAAAGTCTGTACTAATTGATAGTCTTACAATCAGTGTGCAAAGTTTTCCGTGTCTTCAGCATTTAGTTATCACCCATCTTTATGTTTGTCTGAGACCTCGTCTTGCTATGTAGCCCTGGCTGGTTGGGAATTCACTCACTATATACTCAATGAACCAGTAAGCTTTTTGTTGACTCGACGCAAGCCAGATTATTGAGGAAATGCCTTCATCAGATTGGCCTATGGGCATTTTCTTGGTTAATGATTGATGTGGGAGTGGGTGCCACCCTGGGGTAAGTGGTCCTGGGTGGAATAAGAAAGCAAATGGAGCAAAGCAGTAAGCAACAGTCTTCCACGGTCTCAGCCTCAGCTCCTGATTGGCTTCCCTTGATGTAAACTGTCCTGCAAATAAACATTCCTTCCCAAATGGTTTTTGTCTGTGTTTTAACCTAATAAGGACAGCCAGGCTGGCTTCAAATTGAGGTAATCCTCCTGCCTCTGCCTTTCAAGCACTAGAATTACAAACATGTGATAACATGCCTGGTTGCATTGTTGTCTTCTTTCCTTCAAGATTTATTTATTTATTTTATGTATGTGAGTACACTGTCACTGTCTTCAGGCACACCAGAAGTAGGCATCAGATCTCAGTGCAGATGATTGTGAGCCACCATGAGATTACTGGGAATTGAACTCAGGACCTCTGGAAGAACAGTCAGTGCTCTTAACTGATGGACCATCTCTCTAGCCCCTGGCTGTGTTCTTGATACAGGGAGTTAACATTCTGTTTTGTTGGTCTGTTTTAATGGTGATGCCATGTTGTTTGGCTGCTGTAACTCAGGAATGCACTCTTAAGTTAGATACTGTGATGCCTCTTGCTTTGCTCATTTTGTTAAAATGGCTCTGGCTATTGAGGGTTTTCATGGTTTCCTGCACTCTTTAGGATTAGTCTGCCTAGTTTTGTGAGAACAATCTTACTAATATTTGACTCTTCATTCTGTAAACAGAGGATAAAGCTAAGGCTTTCACCTCTATGCGTGTATCACTTTGCTTCTCTCTACAGAACAGAAGAACTCTCTGGATGAATTTATTATTAACCTCTCTCCACAGTTGGAAGCGGAATTGCTTTCTTGATGTTTAGTTTATAAAATGCATTCTTCGTGGTTTTAAAAAACACAAAAACCGAAAACCCGAGTCTTTTTCCCCCTTTGTTTTGTCCTTTTGATGGAGTAGCCTAAGCAGGCATCAACTTTCTCACCCCCTCCCCACCTCCTGCCCCACACCCACCCCAACCCCCGCCCCCGCCCCGGGAATGCTAGCATTATAGACAGGACCACCGCACATACATAACCATCCTGTATGAACTATGGGGCTGGCTACGTGGTTTTCAATCCCATGTTTTCAACCCTTGCCTCACCACTCCAGGCTGAGGACTTTTTTTTTCCCTTTAATATTGGCTTTAGATTTATTTATTTATTTATTTATTTATTTATTTATTTATTTATTTTTATGAGTGGTAGTGTTTTGCCTGGATGTGCAACTCAAGCCTGCCTGGTGCCTGAGGAGGTGGTGAGCCTCCATGTGGGAGCTGGGAGTCAAACCTGGGTCCTCTGTGACAAGTACTCTAACCACTGAGTCACCTCTCCAGACTCAAGGCAGATTAACTTTTCCATGGAGGATTCAAGTGTAATTTAGGGTTACTGTGTGGATGGAACAGAGACTGATACACAAGGAACTTAACGTAGCAATGCTAATAAGTCTTAACCAGTAGGATTCACCAGTTAGAACGAGGTCCAGATGCTCAGTCTATATTAAGCAAATAAAAGGCTGGCGCCTCCTTTTTACCACTTTTGTAGAAGAAGAAGGAGGATTGCCTGGCGTCAATGGCCACAGAGACAGGCCCTTTAGTGGCCACTGTTTCCTTCAGGGCTTCTTCATCCCCAAAGGGGAGCTCAGTGTACCTTGAACACGTGGCAGCTCGATTTTTTGAGTCATAGTGACACTTTTCATCCTACAAAAAAACACCCATAAAGTCTACTTCAACTTCCTGGATTTCAATTATGATACCCCCACCTCCTCAACCCCCCTTACCCCCCCCACTCCCCTACCTCTCCCACCCCCTACCCCCCCCACTCCCCTACCCCACCTACTCCCTACCCCCACTCCCCTACCCCACCCACCCCCTACCCCTACTCCCCTACCCCACCTACTCCCTACCCCCACTCCCCTACCCCCCACCCCCACTTCACCATGGTCACTTCCCCATTTTCAACTGTCTATGACTATGGTCCCCCTACCCTCTGTCTCTCTGTCCCTCCTGTCTTTCTCCTTTTGTTCTGGATTTTTCTGTTTGTAAACACTGACTCAAGCTGGGCATGGTGGCCTGGATTTATAATGGCCAGCTGGAGCTGAGAGACAGCACCCAGGAGACAGCACTGGGGAGGCAGAGGCAGAGGAATCTCTGAGAGTTCAAGGTCAATCTGATCTATATAAGTGATTCCAGGCCACCCACAGTTATATAGTGTAACTGTGTCTCAAAAGCAAAGGATAAAACAAACAAAACCCAGAAGTTACAGATGTATGTTTGTTGAATATATGACTGTGTTTCCTCCTAAAAATAACAGAAATAGAAGCTGAAAGAAATAAAAAAAAGCAATACTGCTTAAGGTAGGTTGTGTTCGAGTGACAGTTATTTAAAGTGTGAGTTTATTGCATTTATTCACGTGAGCGTGGAGGTCAGAGGATGACTTACACAACTTGGTATTTTCCCTGGGATCGATGATTAAACTCAGGTCATCAATTTTGACCACAAGTACTTTTACCTAATGAGCCATCTTGTCAGCCTTTGTGTGATAATTTTATCTTTTCTTTTTCTTTTTTGCTTATGTTACTTAACAGAATTTGAAAAAAAGAAAAAAAAGAAAAGAAGAAATCTTGTGGTAAATGAGATAAGATCTTTGAGCCCTTTAAGTGGAACTATCACTGGCCACTGACGGTCACAGGACTGCAAAGCTAAATAGCAGATAATACACAGAAGGCATTGTTACCATGGTTTCTTTAAGCCTATATTTAAATATGAATGACATTTGCTTGTTTGAAATATTTTCTGTGTAGGGAGTGGCAGCAAACCCTATAATTCAACATTTGAAAGGCATGAGGGACAGGACTTCAGAACCTCCTTAGCTATGTTGTGAGTTCGAGACCAGCCTGACACTCTGAAACAAACAACAACAACAACCCCAAACCCCACCGGTAGACTAACAAGGTCACTCCATTTCAAAGAATATTCTTGACATGCAGGAGCTGCTGATGGTTCTCTAGAAGGGGCCACGCGGTGCTTTGGTGGTGCCAGTATAGCAGTGGGGAGGAACGGAGTCACAGGGGATAAACTTGACGCACCTTGGCTTTGTAGGGATAGGAAGCTTCTGACTCGATGCCCCCGTTATCGATGATGTACTGGAAAGCTTCGGTCATGAAGCCACCCCCACAGCCTTTATTCCCGTACTTTGCTTCGCTTGAGCAATCCACCAGGTTCTGAGCACTGAGGGACACCAGCTTCCCCGTTTTCAGCTTCAGCTGCCCTTCAAGGGCCCCCACGGCACTGAAAGCCCAGCAGGCACCACAAGAACCCTGAAACAGAGAAGAATCCATCTGGAGTCAGGATAGCTTCCGCTGTGCAGAAGACAGCTCCGCCTCTGCCAGGAAGAGCTCCCTCCCCACTGAGGCCTTTTCTCTTAGACAATTGGAAGGCAAATGGACTCCAGGCAAGGGCCTGCCCTGGTGGGGAGAGCAGCAGGTCATAGCAGGCATTTTGAATTCACTGATCGTGCACACTGAACATGTGCAAAGTTCCAACCATCTTCCCCTAAAAGGAAGACAGATGCCGCAAGGGTTAGGATTCAAACAGCTGAGGTGCCTATACCAAAGCGGGTCTGGCCACCAGGTTTTCCCAGCATCCCTCAGTCCTTACCTATTACAGGGTATGGCTTACATACCCTGCCCCTGCCCTAAACTTCCCCCAGCCCAGGCGCTGTTCTGCCCTTCCCCAGTTGTTCTTCCTCCCCTATATAATCCAGCCATTTTGGTTACCTGGCTCTTTTCCTGGGTCTTTTACTCTCCTGGCTCTCTCCTCTCTCCTTTTCTCTCTCCTCTCCTCACATGAGACAGTTCATGGTCATGTTCACTCTGGACTCTCCCAGATGTCCCTGCCTGTGGCTATGTTCTCCCTTTTATCTACAATAAACCTCCTCCACCACACTTAGGATCAGTTACATTCTTTCCTTTTCCTTTCTTCCTTTTCTCTCTTCTCTCTCTCTCTCTCTCTCTCTCTCTCTCTCTCTCTTTCTTTTTCATTCAACAGGAAAGTGATTTTTGAGAGACAGAATAACTCAGGGCCAATTGAGCCAGACAGGAAGGACAGAGAGAGAGGCACTTTCTTTTGTACTCTGTGACTCTGTGTCCTAAGGGCACATTGAATCTCATGTCAAAGAAAGGCACCTGAGTGCACAGATTGCACACAGTGCAGCCAGGACACGCTGCAAATGGTTTGCTGGTCAGGGTTAACACTACATATCCCAGGTGACACTGCACAAGGACTGCAAGGCTCAGTAGCCAGAAAACCTGCAAGCCAGCTACCTGAGAGGTAGTAAAGAGATGCTCAGGAGGCTTACACCAAGTGTCATAGCCAAGGCACACCACTTGGCCAGAGGCCAAGGCTAGTCTGTGAATGAAGTCCTTCCTTTCCACTCCTTAGGAAGCTGCCTAGAGATGAGATGTAAGGCAGATTTCTAGAATGTTCATCCAGTGGTTTGGCCTCTCAGAATAAAGTGCAACTTAAGGATTCCGTTCTTGTGGCTGGAGAGATGGCTCAGAGTACCTGCTGCTCTTGCAGTGGACCAAGTTTTGGTGCTCAATATCTACACAGTGGCTCACAGCCTTCTGTAACCTCAGTTCTAGGGATCTTCTTCTGACCACTTCTGACCTCTGCAGGCATTCCATGCATGTGGTACAAGCTAGCAAACGCACACACACACACACACACACACACACACATACAGCCAGAACACATGTATGCACATAATAAATAAATCTAAAAGTTTTAAAACTATTTAGTTCCTGTCTCTGCTCATTGACATTCGTGACAAGCATCCACAAACTCCAGTGTTGCTGTCTCAAAATGATGTCTGATGCAAAAATCTCTAACCATAGGGTAACCATTTTCAGACATTATTATCATAGAATAAAAAAGGAAAGACTTGTTTTATTATTATTTATTTATGTATAAGTACGTGTGCATGTATGTGCAGGCACCCACAGTGGCCAGTAGAGGTTGTTGGATCCCCTGAAGCTGGAGTTACGGGCAGTTGTGCGTTCCCTGTTATGGGTGCTGGGAACCAAACTTAGGTCTCCTGGAGGAAGAACAGCAGGAGCTCTCAGCCAGCATGGCTGTAGCACATGCCTTTAATCCCAACACTTGGGAGTCAGAGGTAGGCAGATCATAGATCTGGCTAGCCTGGTCTACAGAGTGAGTTTCAGGCTACACAGAGAAACCCTGTCTTGAAGACAGAGAGAAGGAGAGAGAGAGAGAGAGAGAGAGAGAGAGAGAGAGAGAGAGAGACAGAGACAGAGACACAGAGATAGACAGAGACAGAGAGAAAAATTTACAGGCTAAGTATGCAAAATATGGAGGGAGGAGGGAACTTAGTTTGGTCACACTATGAGTTTGGGGCCAGCCTGGGCTATGTATATAAGCCAAAATAAGTCATAAGTAAAACTAAACAAAAACAAATAACAACAAACCCCGTAGGATGTAGTTGGGCAGATGGGAATGACAAAGCAGCCAGGAAGTGACAACAGGACAGTGAGGCTCACTGCCAGAGTGTGCAGAGAGACAGGAAGAGGGTCCTCAGCCAGTGTGCACAGGCTAGGCCGGTGACACTAACCTGGTATTTCACGTCAGTGACACAGCCCTTCTCTCGCCAGTCCACAGAGTCAGGCAATGTCTGGTTAGAGCTTGACTTAAGAGTGCCAGTTTTCGGAGACTTGCTGGGAATTCTCAGAGAGCCCATCTGACGCATGATTTCTTCAGTGGTCTAAAAAGCAAATAAACATCACGTCTCACTTAGAGCTTTAATTTTTCCTTCCTTCCTCCCCCCTCCCTTCCTCCTTTCCTTCCTTCCTTTCTCCCTTTCTTGTGCATGTGTGTGTGTGTGTTAAGATTTATTTATTTTGTATATTTATATGAGTACACTGTAGCTGTCTTCAGACACACCAGAAGAGGGCATCAGATCCCATTACAGATGGTTGTGAGCCACCATGTGGTTTCTGGGAATTGAACTCAGGACCTCTGGAAGAGCAGTCAGTGCTCTTAACCACTGAGCCATCTCTCCAGCTCTGTGCATGTGTTTATGGCAGCTGGTTACCATGGCTCTCATGTGGAAGTCAGAAAACAACTTGCAGGAATCAGTTTGCTCCTTCTATCATGTTGGTCCCAGGGATTGAACTCATGTTGTCAGGCTTAGCAGCAAGGGCCTTTACCTGGTGAGCTATTTTGCTGGTTGGCCCCCATCTGTCTTTCTACCTCTTTCTCTCTCTCTTTCTAAGAAGAGAGAACATGAATAGATTTTAAAACTAAAAAAAAACAAAAAAAAAAAAACAAAACAAAACAAAACAAAAAAACGAGTGGCAGTTGTACCCACATAATTATAAATTGACTGCAAGGTGAACTGTCTGTCTGTGAGAGCTGTCTGAGGTGACTGTGGGTGCTGACTGAGGTGACAGTCTGTAGGAGGTGTCTGAGGCGACTATTTGTGGGAGCTTTCTGAGGTGACTCTTTGTGGGAGTTGTCTGAGGTGACTGAGGGCGCTGTCTGAGGCAACTGAGGGCACTGTCTGAGGTGACTGAGGGCGCTGTCTGAGGTGACTGAGGGCACTGTCTGAGGTGACTGAGGGCGCTGTCTGAGGCGACTGAGGGCGCTGTCTGAGGTGACTGTGGGAGCTGTCTGAGGTGACTGAGGGCGCTGTCTGAGGTGACTGTGGGTGCTGACTGAGATGAGCTCTGTGTGTCTCTTTAATCTTGCACTTTTCATTAGCAACATAGTTTAAACAGAGGGAAGGAGAAATAGAACATGGTAAAAACTAGAAGTTACAGACTTTTGATTGAAAGAAAGGCAGACTCTTACAAAGCAAGCTTGTAAGGCAAGTACAGCTGCTTTCCCTCAGAGAACTACAGAGGGCACTGTTACATTTAAATAGAAAGTGGTTTCCAAGGATGGTCCTTTTCCAAACCAGCTAGAATTATTTTTCCTTATTATTTTTAATTTTTTGCCTCTGTGTATGTGCGTGCGTGCATGTGTGTGTGTGTGTGTGTGTGTGTGCATTGTAAACCTGGGTATATAGAGTCTCCTGTGTCAGTTTGATCTACACTGGCTGCCAGCAAGCTGCCAGGATATCCTTGTCTCCACACCCCTGCTCAGCAAGCCTGGGCCATTTCTCCATGCTTGGATTTTGTCTTTATTTTTAAAGTAAAGTGATTCTTAATTTTGGCAACATTATAGATTTTTGATTGTGTAGATCAGAACTCAAAAACCAACGAGGAGGACCTGGGATGCAACTGGCAGAGATCATTCTGAATGCGTAGGCCTCTCGAGGAACACATAAGAAAGATAGACCAAGTTCCCACATGTTCCAGTAAGAAAGGAGAGGGCTGTATCCACGTGCCAGTGTACACCTGGGCAAACATGGTTACTACCATAAAGACTTAAAAGGTGCTTTCTAAAATTTATTTTAAAATATGAGAACAATACTATTTTATAAGTTTAATTTCCTGAAAATAAGAGATTTGGTAGGTGGGATATGTGGGCAGACCTGTGATCCCTGGCATTCTGGAGGTGGAGGTAGGAGAAGAAAGTCACTCTCAGTCACAAGGACTGTTCCGGCCATCATGTACAAGACAAAGTCAGACAGGGAGGAGAGGAGAGGGGAGAGGCGAGGGGTTTTGTTTTATGTTTTTTTTGTTTTTGTTTTTGTTTTTTTTAAATATGGCCAAAGTAGGACTAAATAAGAAGTTCTCACTGTGTTTATTTATTTAACATGTGGGCATCCTCAACACCACTGCACACATGGTGGCCAACCGATACCTGTAGGAAGTCTGTTCTTCTTGCATCACGTGAGGCTAAGGGGTCAGACTCAGGCGGCAGGCTGACCCACATCTTTTCTTTTCCTTTTAAAAAATATGTATTCATTTTTGTATATTGGTGTTTTGTCTGCATTTATCTCTGCACACCAGCAGAGGAGCCCATGGAATTACAGTTACAGACAGTTGTGAGCTATCACATGGGTGCTGGGAACAGAACTCAGGACCTCTGCAAGAGCAGCCAGAACTACTAGCCTTTGAGCCATCTCCCCAGGCTCCTTTCTTTTTCTAAACAAGAAATTTGTCTCCTGATTCTTAGGCCCCTAAGTTCTACTGCTTTTTAGCTTTGTGGGCCTATAAGTCCACTCAGCGCTCTGTTTAAGGTGGAGCTGGAGCCAGGGAGCAAGCTGAGGGCTCTGCACCCATGGGAGACGAGTACTCTGCCCCTGACCCATATTCCAGCCCTGGCTACACAGTGTCCTTTGCCTTTGTTGTTGACATCCCAGTGTACCTTCAAATTACTTCTGATGACACAAAAATTATACTTGCCTGTGGGGCGGTGGACTGTGCCACCAGGCAAAAAACTTGGTAAGGCTGAGCGGATTCAGGAACTCCGGCAAATCTCCTAATTGAGAATGGTAGGGGTTTAAATCTACTCCTGACCAGGTTCCTGTCCTGGAACATGTGACCATGACCCCCCATTATGAGTACTATGACAGTCAGTCATGCAGGGACAACATCTTAGGTCCTTCTACATGCCCATGAGGCATCCCTAACATCTCAGACCAAGCCAAAGAAAGCATTTGCCTTTAGATCCCACCCCACCTCAAAATGTTTATAAGGTCCTATCCATAAGGAATAATGTGCATGAGGCATTTCACCGAAGATCTTCTGAGAGCGCCTGTCAGATTGGGCAGTGACACTCCAGGGAAGAGTATTCTCTCCTGAGGCTTTCAGCTGGACTTGGACCTGGCCCAACAGCTGGGTGCTTGAGCCTACCACAGTCACCTCCTGCTCCATGGCCCCCACCTTGGCCCCTATCCAGGTGGAAGAGGCCCAGCAATCCGCCTTGCTCCGGATCCCCCTTGGAAAGCTGCACCTCTTTGGCCGCTCCGGCTGGTCCAGAGCTCCACAGGTCCTTGAGGACAGCGCCGTGTATGCAGCCTGGCACTTGCCCACTCGTGAAATAAGGATTGCTTGTGGTTTACCTACCATGTCTCCCATATGGTTCATGCCCACATCGTATGTATGCATGCCCATAGAATATTCCAGATTGTGAATCGTGATAAACTTCAGATTCTTTTCCCAGATGAGACGTCGTGCTGCTTCTTCATTCTGAAACATAAGGAAAAGGAATATAAGTGAACTTACTGATTTCAGTAACCGCTCCCTCATGTGTGTATGTGTGGGCATGTGAACGCAGGTATCCACAGAGGCCAGAAGAGCCCGTGGAGCTAGATGGTTTGTGAGTCACCCAAACCTGAGTCTTCTGCAAGAGCGGTAGGTGCTCTTAACTGCTGAGCCATCTCTCTAGTGCCCCAAATAGTATTCTACTAAATGTGGATCTGACTGAAAATATACACAAATGAATACATACAAAACAACTGCTAAAATCACATTTTAATTAAAATTATTGCTTTTAATTTTTAGATACTTATTAATATATGATATACACAATGACTTTCCTTCTCTTTTTTTCTTTGTTGTGTGTTGTGGATAGCCCCGGCCTTGTATTTTGATACTAATTCCCCTTTCCTGTGAAGGGCTACAGAGGAGGTGTGAATTATTACACAGGTGATTTCTAGTGAACCTTCTGCCCATCTTAATTTGTAAAATAAAGGCTGGAGCCAGTGACTGGGCAGAAGAAGGGGAGGTGGAGAAATAAAGGTTGGTGGAAGAGAGCAGAGGGGAGGACTGGAGGAAGACAATGGAGGAGGAAGATGAGGAGAGGATGACTGGGAAGCAGGAGGTAGAAGGACAGATGCAGGGTCTGGAAAACCCTCAAGTTATAAGGGTCTCATAGCTGGGGAACAGAGTAGTATAGGGGTATCTGCCCAATCTAGACTTACAGAATATATTCATAATTACTGAGTTGTGTTTTCATTGACCGGTCATATTTGAGTTGGAGATTTAAATAACTCCCACAACAGTTGTGAATTTGATTCTTAAACCTCCAAATGTTAGAAGCTTGTGTTTGACACATTTTCCCTAATAGGCAATAAGCTCTAATCTTTCTAGATCTTTCTTTCTTTCTCTCTCTCTTTCTCTCTCTCTTTTTCTTTCTCTCTTTCTTTCTTTCTTTCTTTCTTTCTTTCTTTCTTTCTTTCTTTCTTTCTTAGACATAGACTTGTTATGTATCCTTGGCTGTCCTAATAACTCACTCTGTAGCTCAGGCTGGCCTCAAACTCACAGCAATCCCCCTACCTCAGCTCCAGCATACTCCTCACACCTAGCTATGTAGATATCCATAAGATTCTTTCTCATTCCAGAAAATCAATTCAGCTAACTATAAATTTCTGCTTCTCTGGCTACTTGAGGTTGTTTTTCCATTTTCTTCTCATACTCATTTGTCCTCATTTAGGGAATCTGGTTCTATGATGAAACACCATGACCAAAACAACCTGGGAAGGAAAGAGTTTATTTGGTTTGAGCTTCCATATCACTGTCCATCACTGAAGGGAAAGTCGGGACAGAAACTCAAACAGGGCAGGAACATGGAGGCAGGAACTGATGCAGAAGCCACTACAGTCCAGGGATGGCACTACCCACAATGCACTGGGCCCTCCCCATCAATCACCAATTAAGAAAATGCACTATGGGTTTGACTGCAGCCTAATTTTATGGAGGAATTTTCTCAGTTGAGGCTCCCTTCTCTCCGATGACTGTAGCTTGTGTTACTTTGACATAAAACTAACCAGCACACCATTAGTGCAAATCAGAATTTTAGCTACTATACTTCTGACTTTCACTTTGATTGATTTTTTTTTTTTTGAGACAAGATCTCATGTAGTTCAGGCTGTCCTTGAAACTCTTATCCTTCTGCTTCCCCACCTGAGTGCTAATATGACCGGCTGCGTGTCCAAATCCTCCTGTCGCTGCTACTGATCATTCCTATACTTGCCCAGGTTGCCCAGGTTGCCCAGGTTGCCCAGGTTGCCCAGGTTACCTCAGACTTGCTTTGTAGCTCAAGCTGGCTGTACCCTCTTATGCCTCCTACTCTGTGCTGGGATTCTGTGGGTATTTTACCACACCAGGCTCTGTACCTCTCTTCTTAACTGTGCTCACTAGCTTTTGTGATTTTCTTTTTCTTAAAAGTCTTGCAGTTTCCTCATGTGTGTCTGGATGTGGATTTTTACACGTTTTTCCTTCAGCTTGGTTTGATGACTTGGGAACCCTTCTATAACTGAAAGTCTCCAGCTTTTGTTTGCATAGACTCTGCTCCATTTTATTTCTGTACAATGCTTTCTGTGTGGATGTCTCAGTGGTATTTTCAAGATTATTGATTTAGGGCTGGAGGGTGGTTCAGTGGTTAAGAACACAAGAACACCTCCTATTCTTTTTTCTTTTTTCTTTTTTTTTTTTTTTGTTTTTCGAGACAGGGTTTCTCTGTGTAGCCCTAGCTGTCCTGGAACTCACTCTGTAGACCAGGCTAGCCTCGAACTCTCGAACTCAGAAATCAGCCTGCCTCTGCCTCCCAAGTGCTGGGATTAAAGGTGTGGGCCACCACCGCCCGGCAAACACATCCTACTCTTGCAGAGGACTTCTAGTACCCACATGGTAGCTCACTGTTTGTGACTCTAGTTCCTAGGAATCCAGTATCTCTTCTGACATTCACAGGCTCCTGCATGTATATAGTGCAATACATTCAGTCACACATATATACAAACTTTTAAAAAATGATTATTGATTCAATGACTTTTTTGAGCAATTCCGATTTATTTTAGTTTACATCGATATGGTTGCTCTTTCTTTCTATACTCTTTTGTTTTAGTTTTTGATTTTTAGTTTATGACAGGTTCCACACAGCTGGGGCTGGCCTTATATTTACTGTGGATGGCTCTCTCTTATGCCTCTGTCTCTACCTGCCTCTACCTGTATTACAGGTGTGTGTTACCATGCCTGGTGGAAGACAATCATTTGGGTTCTGCTATTTTAATATTATGTAGAATTAATTATGATATTGACTATTGATTTTCTTGTCCTCTCAGAGATGCACTTACATAGAATACAGTATACATGATATACTCAGTGCCTCCATTAATAGCTGAAACCTTTCAAGGTCAACCAAATCAGACTCAGGCCTGAGCAGTTGCAACATGTGCCCTGCTTCAGTCTGGACAGAGCCCCGCTCCCTGTGTACAAGTTTTGTAATATTCCTAGTAATGGACGGAATGGGCGCATGGTGAACGCATCCCAAACTCTAGAGGAGGAAAGTGGGATAAGAGAAAGTAAATCTAAATAAACTCAAGGAAAGAAAAGTGAATAAGTTAATTTGGAGATAAGTTATTAAGATAAAATACTTGTTAAAAGTTGTGTTTATGAGCTGGGGAGATGTCTCAGTCAGTAAGCCCTTGTTGCTGAAGCAGGAGAACCTAGCTTTATATCCACAGCACACACAGGAGAACCTAGCTTTATATTCACAGTACCCACACAGCTGCATAAAAATACTTTCCATCAGGGAAGTGAAGGCTAAGGGCAACTGTCTGTGAGGAAACCAAGAGGGATGAGGTCCCAGGCTTCCCAAGAACGCAAACATCCTTGGATGCTCAGATTCCTTAAGTGGCATAAACTGAATGTAATGGCTCACACTCAGGGGATGGCAGCAGGAGGATGTCTGGGAGTTACAGTCACCGGGACTTCACAGTGAGTATTACACCAGCTTAAGATACACACTGAGGGGGCTGGGGAGATGGCTCAGTGGTTAAGAGCGCTGACTGCTCTTCCAGAGGAACTAGGTTCTATTCCCAGCAACCACATGGCAAATCACAGCCATTTATAACACCAGTTCCAGGGGACCTGATGTCTTCTTCTGACCTCTGTGGGCACCACATCCACATTGTACAGAGCCATACATGCAGTCAAAACAGTCATTGCATAAAGTAAAAAAAAATAATTCACAAAAGACATACAGTGACGCCCTATCTCCAAAAGTCATCAAAAGTGAAGTATTTTTATATAATTTACCTACCTACATGCATAGATACACATACACTTCAATTTATTTATAGATTATTTATATAATATAATATGGTTGCTATATTGTTTTGTGTAGGGGATGTTAAGAAAAAGAAAACAGTCCAGTCTATGTGGCTGGAGAGAGAGAGAGAGCTCAGAGTTTAAAAGCATACACTGCTCTTGCAGTGGACACATGTCCTGTTCTGTTGCAGCACTGATGTTGGTGATATAACTCTACACACCTCTAACACTAGCTCCAGGGGATTCCATGCCCTCTCCTCACCTTCTCAGATACCTGCATTCACGTACACCCACCTATACATAGATACACACAGATGTAAATTTTTAACATCTACTTGTGTTTAGGTTAGATGTGTTTGTTTTGTTTAATCTTTAGCATTTAGTGGTATGTGCTTGTATGCATGTGGTGTGTGTGTGTGTGTGTGTGTGTGTACACATGTGTGTATGCCTAGAGCACATGGTGGAGGTCAGAGGACAACCCTGTGGAGTTGTTTCTCTCTCTCCACCATGAGATCTGGTGATCCAGCTCACAGAATCTGGCTTGGTGGGAAGTGTCTTCACCTGCTGACCCATATTGCCAGCCCCTCCCTTTTGAGACAGGGTCTGATGCTCCTTAGGCTGGCCTCAAACTCACTAAGTCACTACATAGCTAAGTATAATCTAGAGCTCTGACTCTTCTGTCTCTACTTCCTGAGTACTTGGGACTGCAGGTCTGTGCTACCTTGCCCTGCTACAAAGAATATTTTAAATCCATCACTTGTTGAAACCATAGATACAGAACGTGTAGGTCTGCAGAGCAGCTGTATGCTAAAAACTATAAAACCATGGCAAAATAAATTCAGAGTGATGGACTGCTTTTATTCAGGGATTGGAAAAATTAGATCAGTGAAACAGCCAAACTATTAAAAAACAATCTAGAGACTCGGTGTAATTCCTGTCAAAATTCCAATAGCATTCTTCACGAACACAGAACAATCTGGAAAGTTTATGTGGAGCTACAATAACCTCAAACTTCCAACAAGTCTTGAGCAATATAAACAAAAGTGGAGGTATCAAATACCTCATCTCAAAAGGCACCACAGGCCACAGTGCCAGTGCACACAGGCCTAAGAGTGTTCTACAACAGAGAACCCAGAGACAAGCAGGGATTTATGGCCAGTTGAGTTTTTGCAAAGATGCCAAAAACATAGAAATGGAAAGAATGACCTCCTCACTCTAATAGTGTGGGAATCTTGATTCATATGGAGAAGAATAAAACTGAGTCCTTACCTGGTACAAAAGAATCACTCGCAATTGATTGAAAATTAAAAACAGGAGGTGACATGGCTCAGCGGGCAAAGGCACCTACAGCCAAGCATGACGACCTGGAACCCACATGGTGGAAGGCAAGAATTCCCCCAAGCTATAGTGTGTGTGTGTGTGTGTGTGTGTGTGTGTGTGTGTGTGTGTGAAAACACACAGAAAATATACCAATAAAAATGACAACATAAGCTGAGCGGTGGTGGCACATGCCTTTAATCCTAGCACTTGGGAGGCAGACACAGGTGGATTTCTGAGTTCGAGGCCAGCCTGGTCTACAGAGTGAGTTCCAGGACAGCCAGGGCTATACAGGGAAACCCTGTCTCGAAAAACTAAAAAAAAAAAAAAAAAAGACAACATAAGTCCAGTGTGATGGCATATACCTTTAATCCCAGCACTTTGAAGGCAGGGCAGAGGGATCTCTGTTAATTCAAGGCCAGTCTGATCTACAGAGTGAGTTCCAGGACAGCCAGAGCTATGTAGAGACTCTCTCTCTCTCTCTCTCTCTCTCTCTCTCTCTCTCTCTCACACACACACACACACACATTTTTTAAAAGAAAAACAACAACAACCTGGGTTTGAGAGATGGGTCAGCAATTAAGAGCACTTACTGCTCTTGCAAAGGACCTGAGTTCAGTTCCCAGCTGGCACTGGGTGCCAGCTGCTGCTTATAATACAGATGCAGGGGATGCAATGCTCTCTTCTAGCCTCTGCTGGTATCCACATATGCCTGTGCCTACTCAAACACGCACACATTGACACACGCCATAAATACATGTAGGGGAGTGTTTCTGATGCTTTGATCGGGAATCTGTGTTAATGACACTGAAGGTTCTCTCTCCCAATTGTTTTTTGATCTATCAATAAAGATGCCAGTGGCCAATGACTGGGAGGAAAGAAAGAGATGGAACTTGCAGTTTTCCGAGGGCGAGGAGAGAGGAAGAGGAGAATTGAGATACTGGTGTGTGGGTGGGGAGACCGGACAGATTCAGAGCTACAGGGAAAATGTAGGCGGAAAGGGAAAGCAGCCCGGAAGCATCTTGGGCTGTAAGGCCAATGGGCTTCACAGAAGGTAACCGGGCGACTAAGCTGAGAGCAGGTTTAGAGGCGTTGAGCTGGGACTGAAGGTGAGGGCGTGATAGCCACAGGAGGCTTAGAAGTGCCCAGATGTTGAGCTAAAAAGCATATTAAAGATAAGCTAATGTGTGTGTGTGTTTTATCTGAGGATCCTAGATAGCTCCTAGGCTGGTGCACATGTGTGTCCAGCCAGGAGCACAAAGCCATGTAGACAAAACTACATGCTACATGTACAAATAAAACAAATAAGTGAATAAGAAGACTTAAAACATAGAGGGCTGGAAGAATAGGCTTAGTGGTACTCTCTCTCCTCTCTCTCTCTCTCTCTCTCTCTCTCTCTCTTTCTCTCTCTCTCTCTCTCTCTCTCTCTCACACACACACACACACACACACACCACATGCACACACATGTGCACATATGCACACACAATTCACAATCATATATAAACGAACAAATAAATGTAAGTCAGATAATCTAGTCGACTAAAAGCAAGCCTCCCATACGGTCGAGCAGCTCACCCCATTCTGGATAAACAACTAAACGAAACAAATCAAGTCATGGGAGAGATTCCCGCTGTCCTGTGTTCACTGCAGCACCACTCAAAATGACGAAGATAAAGAATCAAATGATGCATCTTATCAAGGTAAAGAAACAAAGAGAACACGGTATATAAACACAATCTAATGCTAGTTAGCCTTTTACAAGGAGGAGTTCTGTCATATATAACGAGATAGGGGAACCTGAGCACATTATGCTGAATTGAGGCACAGAACACTTAGCCACAGAATCTCATCGATATTTTGCCAATATCTAATTCACCCAGGGTGCAGCACAGAGATTCCATCCACAGAGCCAATTAATTAATTATCTAATAGGTAAAATAATAAAATACAGCTGGGCGGTGGTGGTGCACGCCTTTAATCCCAGCACTTGGGAGGCCGAGGCAGGTGGATTTCTGAGTTCGAGGCCAGCCTGGTCTACAGAGTGAGTTCCAGGACAGCCAGAGATACACAGAGAAACCTTGTCTCAAAAAAACAAAAACAAAAAACAAAAACAAGAAACTCTGTGTTTGGAAACAACAACAACAACAAAAAGCCCAACGAACTACTCAAAAAACTAAAATTCTATCTTAAAGCACTTCTGTGGGCCAAAGACTGGACTGAGCTTTACAAATCTTATTTTTGCAAGTGGAGAGATGGGTCAATGGTTGTGAGCACTTGTTGCTCTACCAGAGGACCCAGGTTTGGTCCCAGCTCCCAGGTCAGTCAGCTCACAACCACCTGCTGTGGGCCTGGCCTGCACTCACATGCATGTATAGACACACAGACACATACTTAAAAATAAAATAAAATTGTATTTTTTTTGAGAGTTTGACTCAGTGATTAAGAGCACTTGTTGCTCTTGCAGAGGACCCAGGTTTGGTTCACAGTGTCCACATCCCACAAGGCGGGATGGGGCAGTTTACAACTACTCATAACTTCAGTTCTACGGGATCTAATGCTCTCTTCTGACCTGCAGGCGTGGGGTTGCAGGCCCGAAAGCTGAAGGCACGTAGTGTACCTATGTACATGCAGGCAAATCACTAGTACACATAACAAAATGAATAAATGGGGAGAAGGGACTGGGATGGAGGAATAGCTCAGAAAGTAAGAGCCCTGGTTGCTCTTACACAGAGGATCCAGGTTTGATTCCCAGCACCCACCTGGCAGCTGAGCTCAGATTTCAGGGGATCTGACACCCCCTTCTGTCCTTAGAAGGTACTGCACACATGGTACACAGACATACTTGTAGGCAAAACACTCATCCACATATTTTGTATATGTCTATTTTTATATGTCTCTCTCTGTGGAGTATGTGTGTGTGTGTGTGTGTGTGTGTGTGTATTAGTGTGAGTGCTGGTGCAAGCAGTGTTTAGGTGGAGGTCCCAGGTCTTCCCCTTCCATACTTTGAAATGGGGTCTCTTGTTTGGCCCTTCATGTGCCAAGCTGGATGGCTCACAAGCTGTTTCTCTACCTCAAGTTAGGACACGCTACTCCACCCACATGGGTGTCAGAGGCCTGAGCACAGTTCCTCATATCTATGTCCAGTACTTTACCCACTCTGCCACCTCCACAGCCAAGGGTTTCTGTTCCTCAAATGTGCCAAGTGTGGTCTTTCTTCTGAGTCCTGTATGTGTTCCTTGGCCCAGGACAGTCCCCCCTTCCACCCATTTTGTCTATTGCCCTTTCTATGAGTCCTCTGCTCTAATGTTGCCTTATTTGCTGGGCTTTCCCTCACCCTCCCACCACATCCCTGGTAGGATGCATCACCACTATGTCCCCACATCATCCATGCCTTGCTTCACCTGTTCCTTGCATCCATCACCATCCCACTGTAACACTGGCACCGTAACATGAGCTCCATAGCAACGAGAATGTGCTCTGCTTCTACTCAAAGCAGTGTCTACCCAGAAATAAGTGCACAATACATCTAGAAAATACTGCTTGTTCAAATGTCACCTGGGGATGGGGAAGGCGGGACACTGCAAAAGCACACTGCTCGGGTGGCAATCACCTACCTTATCCTTGTATTCTCTCTCATGTGTTTTCTTCCAGAGATCCCAGTGGTAGTCCAGGGTAGGCTCTCTCTGCAGTTGCTCCATTGCTACAGAGCACACCAGGGGCACCCAAAACAGCCATCTCCTTCTGCTTAAGGGAAGGGCACAGAGGAAACATAGCCGTTAGTTGTATGTATTTTGATCACATAGTTCTCTTTTGTTTGTTTTTATTTATAAAGATATGTCACTCTGCAGCCATGGCTATCCTGGACCTCGCCACACAGCCCAGGCTACCCTTGAATTTGTAGCAATCTGCCTGAATCCAAATCCCAAGTGCTGAGACTACGGGTACAGGTGTGCACCCACCACCATGGATGTTGCAATGTGTCCTCAAAAGTCTTCTCAAAAGAAAGGAACAGTTCTGCAAGTTAGTGAGACAGGTAACTTCCTGCAATGTTCAGGATGAAGAAGGAATTAAGTCCAAAATACTATAGTAGTTCTTTTAATACTTTAAGAAAGACTCTTCAGCTGGACATATGCTTTTAATCCCAGAATTCAGGAGGCAGAACCAGGTGGATCGCTGAGCATTCATGGGCTAGCCTGGTCTACGTAGTGAGTTCCAGGACAGCTAGAGCTATGTAGACAGATACTGTCTGAACTACTACTACTACTACTACTTCCAGAAAATTTCCTAATGGGGCTGGAGAGATGGCTCAGTGGTTAAGAGGCTGCTCTTGCAGAGGACCTAGGTTTGAGTCCCAGCCCTCATAGTGCAGCAACCACCTTTCTGTGGCTTTAGTTCCAGAGAAAGCTGTTGCATTCTTTCTGCTCTCCATGGACACTGCATGCATTTGATGCACATACACACATACTAGCAAAACACCCATGAACATAAAACAAAATAAAACTTAAAAAAGTTTTGTTTTCCCAAACATAGTTGCAAAGATAAAATTAAGGATTTTTTTTTAAATGAATCTACTTAAGGAATATTCTCCTTCCCCTTTCTTTCTTTCTTTCTTTCTTTCTTTCTTTCTTTCTTTCTTTCTT
>NW_021620675.1:2007434-2029616 GCF_004785775.1 Grammomys surdaster
CTTTCTTTCTTTCTTTCTTTCTTTCTTTCTTTCTTTCTTTCTTTCTTTCTTTCCCTCCTTCTTTCTTTCTTTCTTTCTTTCTTTCTTTCTTTCTTTCTTTCTATTTATTTATAATGGAGATGGGTGCTCTATCTGTATGTATTCCTGCATGGCAGAGAGGGCATCAGGTCGCACTGTAGATGGCTGTGAGCCACTACGTAGTCATTGGAGATTGAACTTGACCTCTGAGAGAGCAAACAGCGCTCTTAACTGCGGAGTCATCTCTCCAGCCGCCCTTTCTCCTTTCTTAAAGAAACACACCTAAGCCGGGCGGTGGTGGCGCACGCCTTTAATCCCAGCACTTGGGAGGCAGAGGCAGGCGGATTTCTGAGTTCGAGGCCAGCCTGGTCTACAGAGTGAGTTCCAGGACAGCCAGGACTACACAGAGAAACCCTGCCTCGAAAAAACAAAAAACAAAACAAAAAAAAAAAAAAAAAAGAAACACACCTAATGAAGACATATGTCTATCTTAAGTGATATTTAAATATTTAAATCACCATAGCATAGTATGTGTGTATACGGCAACACTACATTGTACCTCATTAATACATATAATTGTTCTCCTTTCTTATATCAGTTAAAATTTAGTTTCAAAAATAAGCCAGGTACAGTGCGGATACCTATAGTCCCATCTTAAGAAGCCAAGGCAGGAGGACTATTTCAACAAGGCCTGTTTAGGCAACACAGATCTCCAAAATCAACAAACAGGGCTGGGGACATGGCTCCACAGTATGGCACTTGCCTGGTATGGGTGAGGCCCTTGGCCTGAGTGGGAACACCAAAGTCAATACCAACAACCAAGCAGCTCCACTCTCTCTATCAGATAAACATCGGCTCGCCTTTAGAGAAAGCTAAAGGACAACTCAGTTCTTAGATTTTTACACCCTTGGGTTATTTTCCTTTTTCACATTTCTCCCCAACAAATCAGATATCCAAAAACAGGTTTCTCAACAGGTGTAGCTCATGTTTATGATCCCAGCTCTCAGGAGGCAAAGGTGAGGCAGGAGGAGTACTGTAAGTTGAGACCAGCCTGATCTTTATATCAAGTTCTAAGGCAGCCAAATTTAAGAGGTGAGACCCAGTCTCTAAAAGACACAGCTGATGCCCATTCTGTTCCTATATTTAACAGAAATTCAGTAGTCGCCTGAAAGTGAATTTATTATATTGTTGTTGTTATTGTTGTTGTTTTTGAGATAGAATTTCTCTGTGTATCCCTGGCTGTAGCTGGCCTCAAACTCAGAGAACCATCTGCCTCTGCCTCCCGAGTGCTGGGATTAAAGGTGTGAGACTCCATTGCCTGGCTGAAACTGAATCCTTTTAACCGTGTGAGCCTTCAGATCATGCTTCAGAGTAACCCAGGTTTAAATCTCATCGTAGAGATTTAAGCCAACAGGAATCTCTCAGACAGACTTCCTAATCAGAAAAACAAGAGGTGAATGGGCGGCATGATTTTTGTTTTCAGCTTACTTCCTGAAAGCAAAGATTTAAAAAACCCAGCCGCCTCGCTGATGAGAAGACAGAGAATGTTTAAGACCATATATGAACAAAACAAAAACAGCAGACAGTACATACATGGCAGTGTGGGCAGGAGTCCTCATGGTTACCCTGAGGTGTGGTGCTCACTCCAAAAATGTCCCAGGCAGCAGGAGGCTGGTCGAAATGACTCTAAAAAGAAATCGAAGCTTGTCACATGAAGCATCCACCATGAGGAAGTGAACTTTCATTTCGGTTTCATTTAAAGACTTACGAGAACAGCTGCCTCTGGCCCTCCCCTTCTCACCATGGGACCGTGCGGGTGCAAGGAGCTGCCCAGAGGGTTCCCTGGCAGAGGCTGTCAATAGACTAACCTCAGCAGAGAGCAGGACAAAGTTCTCCAACCCTGTGTCATGTTGGTGGTCCATTTCATTCACATCAGTCCTGAGATGGAAACGGTTAGTTGTAAAGGCATTTGGATCAGGCTCCTCAAATCTCAGCTCCCTTCGTGATTCCCTAGGAAACCCTGTCTTATCCTTTAACACAAGCCATATATGACTTATTGTGTCTAATACACACTCAGCCGTTCCTTTGTTTTGGTTCAAAGTATCACACACACACAGAGTTATACACATACACACGGTTCTATCACAGTTATCTCTCACAAGCATAGTTATACACATACCATTATCTCCCACATTCACACACAGTTATACAAATACACACATATACAGTTATCACACACATACTCACAGTTAATCTCACACACAGCTAAACACATACAACACAGTTATCACACAGTTATACACACGTGTACACAAGCATACATATACACATATGCAGTTACACATGCAGTTATCACACATGCATACACATACTTACCCACACCAGAATATACATCCAACTGGCACTGTGGTCTTCTAGGTGCAGCTAGGGTAAAATAAACTATTAGTTTTAAAATCTGAATCTTAATCACTGTTTTTTACTATGTTCTGGCTAGCGGTCTCTGGTGGTGGCGTACACTCTGAGCACCTTCCCACAGTGCTCCATTGATCTTTTCACTGTTCTTTCTTTCTTTCTTTTCTTTTCTTTTCTTTTTTTTTTTTTTTTTGGTTTTTCGAGACAGGGTTTCTCTGTGTTGTGTAGTCCTGGCTGTCCTGGAACTCACTCTGTAGACCAGGCTAGCCTCAAACTCTCGAACTCAGAAATCCACCTGCCTCTGCCTCCCAAGTGCTGGGATTAAAGGCGTGCGCCACCACTGCCCGGCTCTTTTCACTTTTCTTATTCCTATTTTTTTTTTCTACTGAAAATTTAAAATATTGAACTAGAACATTTTAATCTGACAAGGACTATGTCTGTAATTCCAGAATTGGAGTCAGGAAGATCAAGAGTTTAAGGCCAACCCAAGCCACATAAGACTGCTAAAAAGGAAGCAGGGATGGAGAGATGGCTCAGTGGTTAAGGACACTTGCTGCTTTTGTTGAGGCCCTAAGTTTGTTTCCCAGAATGCATTTGGTGACTTACAAGCATCTGGAATTTCAGTTCTGGGGGATCCAATGGTCTCTTCCGGTCTCCTCAGACTCCCGCTATCTACATACATTCAGGTATTCACACATACATGTAAAATACAAATAAGTAAATATAAAGCCAAAGCATGTATGTGGAGACTCACCAATGAGACTGCCAGAAAGGTTGACTGAGGTTAGCCTGGGCTATATAGTACATTTTGGGACAACCTGTCTCAAAAAAAATTTGTTTATCTAAAAAGATGCAAACATGTGTAAAAGTGGAAATATGGCCAGAGATAGCATGCCTACCATCCCAGCGTTTTGGAGGCAGAGGCATGAAGATCAAGAGTTCATGGCCAGCCTTCACTACCTTGCTAGTCTCAGGCCAGCCTGGGTTACATAAAACCTCATCCTCAAAAGGTAAAACAAGAAAGCAGTGAGATAAGGAACTCCTATGAAACTATTACTCTGTTTCAACAATTTCCTGTAACTGCCAACTTGTTTCATTTATCTTCTCATTACCCAGATTATTTTGAAATAATTCCTAGCTATTATATGTAATATGTTTCATATGAAAATGTTTCAAATGTTTATTGCTTTTTACATTTATCCTGTGTGTGGGGGGGGAATCTGTGTCATAGTGTGTATGTGGAGGTCAGAGGACTACTTGAAGATCCTTTACTATAACCATGTGTGTTCCAGGGACTGAATTTAGGCTTGGCAGCAAGTGCATTTGCCTGCCAGCCCATCTTGTGGCTCCTCGTGGGTATATTTTTAAAAGAGGTATGGTAAAGAAGCACAGGCACAAACCATGGTGACATCTAACCTGACCACCATATTTTTAAATGCATATATTTTTCTTTTTGAAAGATCTATTTTACTTTTAATTATGTATATGTGGATGTCTCTGTGTAGATGTTCACATGAGTCCAGATGTCCTTGGAGCCAGAAGAGGACGTCAGATCCCCTGGAGTTGAAGTTAAGGGGTCTATTACCTTTCTGATGTGTGTCCTGGGAACTGAGGCTCTCTGCAGGAGCTGCACATGCTCCTATAACCGCCATCTTTCCTGCTTCCCCCTTTCGTTTTTTTTTTTTTTTCAGACAGGATCCCCTGTAGCCCAGACTTTTCTTGACCATACTATGTAGCAGAATCTGGCCATGAATTACGGATCCTCATGTCTCCATCTGGAGAAGTTCCCACATTACAAAGTTTACTGGCGGGCAGTGGTGGCGCACGCCTTTAATCCCAGCACTTGGGAGGCAGAGGCAGGCGGATTTCTGAGTTCGAGAGTTCGAGGCTAGCCTGGTCTACAGAGTGAGTTCCAGGACAGCCAGGACTACACAGAGAAACTCTCTCTTGAAAAACCAGAAAACAAAACAAAACAAAGTTTACTCCTCCATGTTGAGTATGTCTAAGGCTCCGCTGCAGTTCAGGCCCAGACTTATGGCTTAGGCTTTGCCTGTCAGGCACACCTGTAAACAAGACTTCATTCTTGGAATCAGCCTTTGAGGAACTAGGCCCATGAAACCCCCTCTGCTCAGAACTGCAGTGTAGCAGCAGGAGCAGCAGCAGGAGCAGCAGCAGCAGCAGCAGGAGCAGCAGGAGCAGCAGGAGCAGCAGGAGCAGGAGCAGGAGCAGCAGCAGCAGCAGCAGGAGCAGCAGCAGCAGCAGCAGGAGCAGCAGGAGCAGCAGGAGCAGCAGGAGCAGCAGCAGCTCTCCTAGCACGGGTCCCTAGTACCATCTGTGCAAATTACAGTGTCCCTGTCAATGTCATGGCATGAGCGGCCTTCCTTGTGTGTTTTGGATAACAAAGTCACAGTTACACAATAATCTCTACATTTGACTGACTTGACTCTCAATGATTCTGGTAGCTTTCTGCAGTTTTTTTCTCAAAGTCTGCATTTTTTTTTAAAGTAAAGCTTTATTTCTATTTTATGCATATAGATGTTTTGTTCACCTGTGTGTAGTGCCCAAAGGGTCTGAAGAGGACTTCAGATCTAGACCTGAAGTAACAGACTCGTTTGAGCTGCCATATGGGTACTGGGTATCAAACCTGGGCCCTCTGGTAGAGTAGCCAGTGCTTTTATGTACTGACTCATCTCTCCAGATCTCTTTCTGCAATTTTAAAAGAAACTAAAGTATTCAAATAGATGGATCCAGTAATGATATTTACGACGTGCTGACATAAAACAAGCCCGAGGCCACAGAGGCATATTGGGAAAGCACTGCTCTCAGGCGACAGACAGGAAGTACAAAGGGAAGATAATTGCTGAGTCCACAGAAACCACAGCACACTGTCTCTGTTCTTCTGTTGTGTGTCTGGGTATTTTGCTCTCGTGTGTGTACTCATGTGTGTGCAGGGGTGCATGTGTGAGTGTGCATACAGAGGTCCATGGACAACCTCCAGCACAATCCATACAAACACTGTCCTCCTCTGGGTTAGTCTCCCATTGACTGGCTCTCACCAGTGAGGCTAGATTGCTGGCCAGGTGAGCCCCAGAATACCACTGCCTGCCCTCGAGTATGGGATTACGAGAGTATGACACTGTGCCCAGAGCGTTTACTTGGTTTCTGTGGTCCCATCCGAGTTCCTAGGGCTGGTGAGGTATACACTTCACTGCCTGAGCCCTACAGACCTAATTTTATCCTTTCTTTGTGTGTGTGTGTGTGTGGGGGGGGGGGGCGGGATTGGGGCTTTTAGTGTTGAGTCCCTCTATATGCACTTACACACCCTAACATACATGGTTCATTTCCTTGGTGTGAAGTGACCGTTGTCTAGGGTTTCTATTGCTGGGATAAAACACTATTACCAAAAGCACGTTGGGAGGGGAGGGTGTATTTCCACTCCTAGTTCCACAGTACAGTCCACTTCTGAGGGATGTGTGGCAGGCACCAGGAAGCAGGAGCTGATGAAGGCCATGGAGGAGCACTGTTTACTGGCTTGCTCACCTTGCCTTCTTATAGTACCCGGGACCACCAGCCCAGGCTGGCCCTGCCCACAGTGGGCTGAGCGCCCCCCATCCATCATCCATGAAGAAGATGCACCGCAGGCAGGGCTACGAGTCAATCTGCTGCAAGCATCTTCTCCGTCGAGGTTTCCTCTTCCAGAATGACTATAGCCTGTGTAAAGTTAACAAAAATGCAGGACAAGGGTAAAGAAATTATTTCTACCAAGATAAAAAATGGGAGGTGGAGGCAGGAAGATCAGGGATTCAAGGTCATTCTTGGTTATACAGTGAGTTCAAGACCAGCTTGGGTACATGAGCTCTGGCTGAAGAAGGAAGAGAAAAAAAAATGGGAAAAAATTTTTCATACATTTTGATCATGTTCTCCTCATCTGTGTGTGGTTTAAATAGACGCACAGTGCACGTGGGCCTGTGTTGAAGACAGAAGAGGACACTGACTCCCTTAGAGCAGCCTGGGGGAGTGGCAAACGACCCTTTCACGGGGGTCCCATAAGACCATCGGGAAACACAGATATTTACATTAAGATTCATAACAGTAGCAAACTTATGAAGTCTCAACAAAGATAATTTGGGGTCACCACAACATGAAGAACTGGGTTAAAGGGTCACAGCGTTAGGAAGGTTGGGAACCAGTGCCTTAGAGCTAAAGGTATAGGCTTCTACACCCAGTGTGAACATGGGTGTTGAGGTCTAGATTCTGTTCCCCAGGATTGTTCACCAAGCCCCTTGTCATCTCAGCCATCTTCCCAGCACCAGCAGCAATCTTTTTTTTATTCATTTCTTATTTAAGACAGGGTCTCATTCTATAGCCCAGGCTGGTCCTTCTGCCTCAGCTTCTCAAAAGTTGAGTGTGTGTGCGTGTGTGTGTGTGTGTGTTGTGCTTACAGACATCAGAAAAGGACACCAAGTATCTTGTTGTATCACTCTCTACCTTATTCCTTTAAGACAAGGTCTCTAATGGAGCCTGGAGCTAAGCCCAAAGACATTTGCCTGTTTCTGTCCCAGATTGTGTTGGTATTACTTTCCAGCCTGGCTTTTCATATGGAAGCTAGAGATTTGAGCTCAGACCCTCGAGTTTGTGTAGAAGGCGTTCTTCCTGCTTTAAGGCTTGTTCCCCACAACCTGGCCCATTCTTGAGCACTTTACTCAATGTAGAACAGACTTCCCTGTAAATGCCATCTTTGCTGTAGTCATGCTGTCTTGGGGCCGTGCACCTTGCTGTCATTCTTGCCTCTTCCTATCAAGACTGGCTTCCCCCTTTCCTTAATTTCTCTCCAGAAGATTCACATGAAGAACTTGCAGGAAGCATCTCCCCTGACGACCTTACTCCTCTTTCCTCATCTGTGATGTTGTGAGCCTGACAAGACTGTAGCCCAACGTAGGACCTTGTTCCACACAGTGTCATTTCATTCTCCCAGACAACTTATAAGATCTGAAGTGGCTCTGGGCATACAAAGTGTGATCCCAGCACCTGGGAATTGGCGGCAAGAGGGTGGAGAGGAGGGTGGGCATAGAAGAAAGGAAAAGGATGATTCTGGAACATTCCACGGCAGCAAATTGGATTTTGTACAGTAGATTCCCCTGAAATGGTGCACACCAGCTTATTCCATGTTGATCTAACTAGAGTGATCTAGAAGCATCGCCAGGCAGAACACTAGAACATGGTGCTTTGTGGATGAGGAAAAGTTCCCAGAACAACTGAGAGGGAAGCGAAAGCAGAAAGAGGAAGCCTCACTGCAGGGCCACAGCGGCAGGGCCACGGCGCTCTGTCCCCGCAGACTTTTGAAGTCATCACCTCTCTGCTTCATAGCCTTCGAACAGCTGCTTCAGGTTTTTCCTGAGGAACTTCACTTAATTTTAAAAGACTCTCATTTTCTTTCTTCCCCTTGGAGGGAAAACAGCTTTTTTTCACCAGTACATTTAAAGTTCCCCAGCTATAGGGTAGGACCAGTTCAGGGCATGGGCCACTGCATTACACAACACTCAGAGGGTCTGAACCTCTTCTCCTTCTCCTCCTTCTCCTTCTCCTCCTCCTCCTTCCCCTTCCTCTTCCTCCTCCTTCCCCTTCCCTTTCCCAGTTTCCCTCTGCAATCCCCCATCCCATAATCCCTTACCCTGTGTCAATGAGGGTGCTCCCCCACCCACCTACCCACCTCTGACTCACCACCCTAGCATTCCTCTACACTGGGGCATCAAGCCTCCCCAGGACCAAGGGCCTCCCCTCCCACTGATGCCAGATAAGGCCCTTTCAACTCCTTCAGTCCCTCCTGTAACTCCTCCATTGGGGTCCCTGTGCTCCATCCAATGATTGGCTGAGAGCATCCTCATCTGTATTGGTCAGGGTCTGGCAGAGCCTCTCAGGAGACAGCTGTATCAGGCTCCTGTCAGCAAGCACTTCTTGGCATCTGCAATAGTGTCTGGGTTTGGTGTCTGCATGTGAGATGGATCCCCCAGGCGGGGCAGTCTCTGGCCTTTCCTTCAGTCTCTGCTCTGTTCTTTGTCCCTGTATTTCCTTTAAACAGAAGCAATTCTGGGTTAAACTTTTGGAGATAGGTGAGTGGCCCCATTCCTCAACTGGGTGGCCATGGCTAATTTCTGGATATAGTCTCGACAGGTTCTCCCTCCCTTTTGTGAGGTGTTTCAGCTAATGTCATCCCTGTGAGGTCCTGGGAGGCTCTTGCTTTCCTGGCATCCGGAACTTTCTGGTTGCTACCCTCAGTTCCCCATCCTCCATTGCTACACACTTCTGAACTTCTTAACGCTGATGTTGAAATGTACTGCTGGCCACTGCCAGGTCCCTCTGGTGATTTAATGAATATTGGGTGCATCATATAGGAGCCAAAGGGGTGAACTTATTAAACCATTCAACCTGTGATTGGTGATGTTTTCCTGCCATTTGAAGAGTCTGCTTATTGGGTGGGAGGGAAGATGTAAAAAAACAGAAAAACTTGTACAATTTTAAAATATTACAAGTAAACATGAGCTGGTCTCCCATAAAAAAAATTGAAAGAGTCTGAATTTTCAGACAGTACAGTGGCTGCTTTTTATCTTTGTTAAGTTATTCAATTGTATGGGAATTTAATAACAGGCATTATTTTCATAATAAAATAGCTCACTTCCTACCTTCCCTCCAAGAAACATACGGAAGAGAGGTGAAAATGCTGCAGGCTTAGCATAGAGGATTTACGAAGGATAACTCGGGAGGTCGGGGAGCCACACAACGGTTAAGAACGTTGTTCTGAGACAATGAAGCCCTGAGTCTGAATCCCAGGCCCTATGTAACAAGCCAGGTGTGGCCGTGTGTCTTTGTAACGCTAGCATTTCAGGGTGGGGACATGTGGATCCTAAGAACTTGCTGGCTAACTAACCTAGCAGAAATGATACACTTCTGGTGCAGTGAGATAAACTGTTAGAAGAATATGGTGGATAAAGATAGAGGAAAGCACTTGGTGTCACCCTCTGGCCTCTTCTTGTACATGGAGGCACGCACCTACATATTACAGTCACACACAAGGGACACACACATGCACCTACATATTACAGTCACATGCAAGGGACACACACATGCACCTACATATTACAGTCACACACATGTAATGCATACACATGCACTTACCTACATATTACAGTCACACGCAAGGGACACGCACAGAGTAAATAGAACAAACAGATGGAAAGGATAAGTTTAATACGTAGTTAGTGGAGGGAGAAGAGTGTCTTTGATCAACTTTACATTAAAATCACGTGATAAAATGAGGTGTGGGGAGCACTCCATACTCTAAGGCCCTGGGAGGCTGAAAGCAGGGCAATTTTGAGTTTGAGGCCAGCCAGAGATACATATATCAAAGATCCTGTCTCAAAAAACAAATAGCCACCATTTACAAACCATTTACAAAGTAGACAATTTTTAGGGTAGTTTTAGGTTAAAAAAAAAAAAGAATTGCAAGTCGAGTTACAATAAGCTTCTTCCCCCTCCCCCAACAGCCAGACTCCCCCTCTTTGCAATCTCTCCATCCCCCCACGTTCCTGTTAAGCAGCAGCCCTCAGCCCACTGTCTCCTCCTCACACCTGGTGCGCTCCGTTCCTTGTTGACTTCGCCCTGTTGAACGTCTGCTGTGTGGGGAAGCACAGTGTCTGTTTTGCTTGGCTTGCTTCACTAGCATTTTTTTCAAAGTTCATACATGTAATAGAATATAGCAGAGTTTCTGTTTGTTTTAAGATAGGATCTTAGCCGGGCAGTGGTGGCGCACGCCTTTAATCCCAGCACCTGGGAGGCAGAGGCAGGCGGATTTCTGAGTTCGAGGCCAGCCTGGTCTACAGAGTGAGTTCCAGGACAGCCGGGGCTACACAGAGAAACCCTGTCTCAACCCCCCCCCCCCCAAAAAAAAAGATAAGATCTTGCTACATAGCTCAGATTAGCCTGGGGCTCACTATTTAGTTTAAGCCAGCCTTGAACTTGCAGCAATCCTCTTGCCTCAACCAGCCAAGTGCTGGGACACATGAACTACACCTATTGTTTTTTGTTTTTTGGTTTTTTTTTTTTTGAGGTCTTCTTGGTTGTCTGTATTTATTTATTTTTAATTTTACGTTTACAGGCCATTTTACTATATAGCCCTGGCTGTCCCAGAATTCTCTCTATCATCCAGGCCTCCATCTTACACTGACCCTCCTGCCCCTGCCTCCTGAGTGCTGGGACTGCAAATGCCTTCTGCCCTACCCAGCCTTTCTTAGCCTTTTAAAACAAAATTGTGTAGTTTGGAGAATGTAACTTTTGTGCTCTTTTTTTTTCATTATTATTTTGGATGTTACTTTAAACAGAGTTGTTTTCTTAATTTCATTTTCAGTTTGTTAGTTAAAAAAGAAATATCCTGATTTTATATCTTGATTTTTGGTCCTGAAGCTATGTCAAGCTCATTGCATTAGTTCTGATTGTTTTTCGATGCATTTCCTAGAATTTTCTATACATAAGACCTTTCATCCACAAACAAAACAAAACACAAAACTGAGTAACTTTATTCTATAAATCCATAGGCCAGGCATCATGGCGCATGCCAGCACTGGAGAGGCTGAGATAGGAGAATCACCACAAGTTTGATGCCGGCCTGAGCTATACAGTGGGTTCTAGATCAGTCTGAGCTAGAGCTAGAACCTATTTAAAAATTAAAAAAAAAAAAAATCCGGCTGGGCAGTGGTAGCACACCCCTCTAGTCCCAGCACTCCTGAGGCAGAGGCAGGTGTATTTCGGGACCAGCCTGGTCTACAGAGTGAGATCCAGCACCACCAGGGATACACAGAGAAACGGGTTCTTTAAAAAAAAAAAAAAAACGCGCACGCGCACACAAATTACTTCAGTGGGCTGGAGAGATGGTTCCGCAGAATGAATTTATCCAAGTTCTATCAGATTTTGGATTCTAGCTCACAAATGCCTGTAATTCGACCTCTAGGAGATCTTGTGCCCTCTTCTGGCATTTTAGGGTACTGCACTCTCCCAGCCCCACCCACACACATTATAATAAAACACAAACAAATCATTTAAAAGTCTCAGGAAAGAAAGTCTTTAACACTGTAAGTACCAAAACGAAGGACTGGATTACCACAGTCCTGACAAGCAGAGTGTAAGTACAAAGCCTCTTCATGATTCAGGAAAGTTTTCCAGTGGCAGAGGAGTCAGAAACTCCAGTCAAAAAATAAACAATACTAAAGTCTCACAGACCTTCTGGTTTCAATAAAGCCCATGTAATTAAATGTAGAGCATGCTATTATCATCTGTATGCCTTCCCTTCTTTCTCACTGTGTCTGTGAAGATCATGAGAACCAGTTCAGATTACAGTAATGAGCATTGGGTCCTTGGACACAAAGAGGAAGCCATTAATCAAACTGCTTTTGTGGATCAATAAAATCACTAGCCATTAAATCAATGAATGTGGGGGTGACAGCAAAAGCCAGGGCTGGCAAAGTAACAATCCACAGGAGGTAAGTGTCTCAACCTCACTTAGCCAATGTTAGTTCAAACTTGTAGAGTCTGACCCAGGGGGTTTATAGTAAGCATACAGTACAATTTAGAAAAACAGCATCCATGAAGATGGGTTCTAGAGAGAGACCACATGTGTTATGTTAAGGGACTAGCAGAGGATCCCGCTTCTGGTCCTGGTTGTGGGAGCTTGGTGTGGCCTCGCTCTTCAGAATGCACACATCACCAGGTTATTAACCACCCCAAGTCCAGCCTTCTGGGTGGAAAGACAGGTTATACACGTCTCCTGTTAAAGAGACAGCCCTGCATGTTTAACATTCCTGGTTTCCCAGTGCTTTATCTGTGAGCATAGGGACCTTTGTGCTCCCAACATAGGAAGAGGGGAAAATATGTGTACAGGGAGGGTGGGAGTAGGTGGCTGTTAAAAAACAGAGCAAACTCTTCAAAAGTTACATTTGTTTCTTGTGTGTATGTGTAAAGGTGTGCACATACCACAATGTGTGTGTGGAGGTCAGAAGGCAACTTGGAGGGATCGCTATACCGTGTAGGTCCTGGGACGGCTTGACAGCGAGTGTCTTCATTGCTGAGCCATCTTGCCAACCCTACAGTCAACTCAATATTTAAACAGTGTGTGAAGCAGCTTGGATGCTGACTTGAAGTAACTAACAGTGAAAAAGTATTTTTAAGCAACTGGAGAAAAATTCAGAAATGGACTAAGTAATAAATGATATCAACAAACAATTGGGGAGCCTAGAGAGACCGCCCCGTAGTTGAGACGCTTGCTGTTTTGCAGGAGATCCTGAGTTCAGTTCTCAGCCCCTGTATCAGGAAGCTCCCAGCTGCCTGCAGCCCCAGCTCTGGGAATCCAACACCTTCTGAACTCTGCAAACGTGCACTCACACAAATACACATACTCACAAAACAAATACAAAACAAAACAAAAACAAAAAAAAATTTAAGTCCAAAACAAAAACAAAAAAAATTTTTAAGTCGGGAGCAGGGTTAGAGAGATGGCTGAGTGGCTGCTCTTGCAGAGAACATGGGCTCATGTCCCAGCACCCATGTCGCAGTTCACAACTGTCTGTAAGTCTAGTTCCAGAGGATTCAGAGCCACCTTCTGACCTCCCTACGTACCATGCATGCAAGTAGAGCACACATATACATGAATAAAAAAACCTTAACAGATTTTTGGTTTGTTTGTTTTTTTAAAGGTTAGGGCCATGGGTGGTAACTGATATCCCAATGCTAAGGATGCAGAATGGGAAATTCCCTAGTGCCCACTGGCTGGCCAGCCTAGCCCACTTGGAGAGTCCCTGGCCAGTGAGTGACACTGTGTAAGGACAGGCAGCATCTGAAGAATAACATATATGATTGACCTCTGACCTCCCACATACACAAGTGAATGTGCATCCAAACCTGTGCAATCCCACCCCAACAAAGCACTAAAAGGTCTGACAAACTATTTTAAACTTTGTGTCAGAATATCAACTACTAATTAGAACATTAGTTATAACCTAGAATATGGAAAGTAACATTTGTTTAACGGGAGCTAAATAAATATGTACTTCTCCAATTTTTTTTTTACATTTACTTATTCATTGTGTCTGTTTGTGAATCAGACACCAGGCAGGAATCAGTTTTCTTATCCGTCATGTGGGTCTCGAGGACGGAGTTGGAGTCATCAGGCAGGGTGGTGGCAGTGCTCGCCTCAGGCCGCCTCACCAGCTCCTGAGCAGCTCTGCGGTAGGACTCACTGCTCCTACAAAAATAGTTGTTTCTGGTCAAAATTTACTACCTCCATTACTTACCATCATTTTGAAGGAATGCAAATACACAGGAGAGAAACTAAAGGCAAATTAAAAAAAATAAAACAGGTAATATTTACCTCTGGGTAAATACATTTACATACTAAAAAAATTAAAGAGAATCTGTAAAAGTATCTTTTATTTCCTAGATATTAATTGTGGTCTCAGAGGCTTACTGCCTCTGTCTGCTGACCTAGGCCTAGTCCCAGAAGCATCTAGCCTCTGTACAATCTAACCTAGGCCCAGAATGTTTTCAGCCTCTGAGACTGAATGCTGAATCAGCTCACCCTTCCTAGTTCTTTCTGAATGCTGGCTGGTTGATTCAACTCTGCTGTTCCGGATCAAACTCCTTTCCAAGCTGATTTAATTCAAGTCAGATTTTTGTTTGGCCTCTGAATTGCTTAGCTTGGCCTCAAACTGACTCCAGTAATCTTTACTTGTGTCTAGCTTGTTCTCTCCAGCATGTCTCTGTAAAACTCTACTGGTGACATGCCTCCTCCCTCTCTGCTGCTCTCCTCTCCCTCTCAACTCTCCTGCACAGACTCTACAGTTCCCTGTACTGTACTCTCTTCTCCTGTACTGTCTCTTTCCTATTCTGTCACGTTTTCTGCCTCTCAATTAGACATTACTTTCAAACATGGGTGTTTCCATTTACAAACTACTTGTTGCTTCAAACATTTTAGTAATAGGAATAAAATCTGATTATGACTTTTTCCTCAAAAATGTTTGAAGCACAGGGATTAAAGGCGAGCACTAACAGCACGCCTGCATTCCAGCCAGAGGGATTAAAGGTGCACGGCTAAGGGCTGAGCCACACCCTAAGTAGAAAAAGGTTCAAATATCTTGCAACAAGAATCAATTGGAAACTTGATAAAGAAATCAAAATAAGGTAGCTGACTATGAGACATAAATCAGGACTTTTCAAATATACAAATATACCCATATACAAATATACTCATTTCAAATATACAAATAAAAGAAAATTACAAAATGTATTAGAAATAACCCCATTTTAACAAGCTAAAATGTAATAAAAGGCAAACTTCCCATAAAAATGCTTATCAAGAAACTTGCATGAAGCCTGTTAGACACCTCAGCACTATCTGCTACCAAGCCAAAAGACCTGAGTTTGATTTCTGAGATGTTCACACATAGACACACACATTTTTAAATTTAAAATTTAAAAACAGAGTATCTAAAGGATAGTCTTTAGGCAGAAGTAAATTCTAGAACAAGGGAAAAGAATTCTGTACAAATTTGTCCAATAGGGAATCAGGTATTCTATTAGCTTGTCTTCAACAATCAGTAAACACATTCAGGTTAAAAAAAAGAAAAAGTCCCTCTGAAGATACAGCTCAGCAACAGGACACACTCTGGGGACACTAATTGCTTCAACTGAGATACAATTTTGTATCTTCCCTATCTGCTAAGCCTAAACTTAGGAAAGGTTTTGGAGCTGTCCTTTGATGAGTGATCCTCCCCCTCTTTGAGGAACAGCAGAGCAGACGTAGAGACCACAGATGTGGGCTTACGTAGCAGTTTTCTCTGAGATTAAAACCTTCCATTTTCCAAAGGAAGCGCATTTAAAAGACTCAGGATGTTCTTAAAAAGATAAAACATTCTATCCTGCTGGATCAGAAAGTGAACAAGTTAACAGTTTCAGGAAGTCCCTGAAGCTGACCAGCTGTACTAGTCCCTTACTCTTTAAGCACATATGTGAAATAAGGACCAACGGGAGACACTCAGACAAGCTGAGCTGCCTGGAAAGCACTCTGCAACCTGCTGTGCGGTGAGGTCCAGTTTTTCAACTTTTATGAGCTGTCACCCATGCTGGGGTGGGATCTGTTGGTGCAGGTGTCTTTGATAATTTCTGCTCCTGTAAGTAATCCCTCACCCATATTCCTCCAAGTAACCCCAATAAAACTCATTGGCTCACCAAGTTGGACTTGTGTCTATTATTGGTTTCCAACCTGGGCTGAATAGGTGTTTGTATGTCCCCAGGAATAATGTCCCACAAGAAGACCCTCCCCCAGTCTCTTGCTTCCTCTTGTTTTGTTTTGGTTTTTCGAGACAGGGTTTCTCTGTATAGCCCTGGCTGTCCTGGAACTCACTCTGTAGACCATGTTGGCCTCGAACTCAGAAATCCACCTGTCTCTGCCTCCCAAGCACTGGGATTAAAGGCGTGCGCCACCACCGCCTGGCTTGCTTCCTCTTTTTGATCATCTCTTGTTTACACAACTGCTAGAGGAATATTACTAAAATACAAATCTGATTATGACTTTTTCCTCAAAAATGTTTGAAGCACACCAACTGCCAGTGGGCTGTGTTCTGGTACACACTGAGCATGCAAGGCTGCCAGAGTCACCTCTACTTCCTGTTCCTACCTCCTTTGCACTTTGGATTGTCAGTCATACCAGCCCTAATAGTCCCCCAGAGCCTTCAGCTTCATGCGACCTTTCACCCATTCTTTGTGCACTCATTAACATCTCCATCTAAAATCCAGTACGTCAGTGGCTTACTTGGTTATGAGCTATATACCATCCTTGCTACCAGCGGCTGTTCCTGTCTGTATTTATTACCATTCTACTTTTTACTGTTTTCAAACTTTCAAACTTTTTTAAAGGCCATCTCTCTCTACATAGGCCTGATTTTCCTGGAACTTCTTATAAAAATCAGGCAGGCTTTGAAGTCACAGAGACACACCTGCCTCTGCCTCCTGAGAGCTGAGATCACAGATGTGTGCACCACAAACTACTTTAGCATTGCAGTATTATTTATGCTCTAGAAGTTTTTTGAGTAGTCTTGCTTTGAACTCCTGCTTCAGCCTTTCAAGCAATTAAACCTGCAGGCACATGGCATGACCACACCTAGCAGCCCACGACATTCTTGAAGTTGAGAACTATCTTTTTCATCCTTTTAGGCTTAAATATAACTTACTATATGGCCACATATTTTTGGGTGGGTAGGCTTAAGACAGGATCTCACTATGTAGCCCAGCTGTCTTGTAACTCACTATAGACACCAGGCTGGCTTCAAACTCAGAGGTCATAGATTAAAGGTGTGTGCAACCACCTTTGTACCTGGCATGTCCACTTACAGTACAAAAAAGTGGGGTTGGGGTTTACAAAGAAGGAAATAAGTGTGTATGACAGGGGGTGATGGAGAGGGTACCCAGAGGTTGAGAGAACTGGCTGCTCTTCCAAAGGCCTTAAGTTTGACTCCTAGGATCCACCCTCCAGTCCCAGAGTATCTGACTCTCTTCTGTCCAGTGTGGTCACCAGGCATGCACATGGTACATAGACATACATGCAGGTAAAACATTTATATTAAATTTTAAAATGTTTTAAACAAGAGTACATGACAGTGAATATTCTGTAACAGTTAACTCATCCCTATGGGATAGCAGTACTTGTAGAAACAGAAAAACAGGTAGTGCTAATTTATGCTCTAGCACAGTGGTTCTCAACCATTTAGGGGGTCAAAGGGCCCTTTCACAGGGGTGACCTAAGACTATTGGAAAACACAGATATTTACATTATGATTCATACAAGTAGCAAAGTTAGAGTTATGAAGGAATAAAAATAACTTTATGGTTGGGGGTCACCACAAGATGAGGGACTGTATTAAAGGGTCACAGTCTCAGAAAGACAGAGAACCACTGCCAGAGCAGGAAGAGTCTGAAAATGGCGACAGAACCACTGCCAGAGCAGGAGGAGTCTGAAAATGACGACTAGTACATCTTTAGCCTGGCACATGGTGCCCAGAAGACTCTACAATCCCAGTCTGTGGATCTTGATTTTGAGGCCAGCAATCGCTACACATGAGACTGATTTGTTTTTCTTAAAAAAAAAAAAAAAAAAAAGCTTTGTCCAGGAGCCCAGTTCATGGTTAAGCTCAGGTACCTAGTAAGTAAGAAAACAGTCTTATCTGTTTGAGACTTTGCCTCAGAAATAAAATAAAATAAAACAAAATAAAATAAAATAAAATAAAAATGAAACAAAAACCAAAACAACTTCAGGAAACCTAGATTCAGAAGGTGCAGGTAATCCATGTCACTTACCGCTGTCATCCTTCTGTCTCTGGCTCTCAAGTGCTGGGCCACAGGCACAGACCACTGTGTCCAGCTTCACAGGCAGTTTTAGAGACTTCTGAGGTCCAGTTGATTCCAGAACCTTACCATTCTCAGGACACATTAAGTACTTAATAAACACTGGCTAGCACTATAACCAACATAATGTGAATGCAGTCTTTATTAAATTTCAAATTTACTTTATTTCAAATGCAAAGAAGGAAACATGCATTTTTATATCATGTAAATTTGTCAAAGAATCATGAATAGATTTGTGCATCTCAGCACAAGACTGAAATGTGCACTGGCATATATAGAAGACAGGGGCTTGGGAAGGTCACCTTAGTCCTCCAGCCTGCTGGAGGACCACAACATCTATCAGCACAGTGTCCACAACTCTCAGAAAGTGCCCTGTTGTGTCCACAAAGAAAAGGGCCCTGGGTAGAGAGAAGGGAAGTAGAGGTGTCACCGGAAGCACCAATGAGAGGGAAATGAAACAATCTTAGTATCCATGCGTCCATTTCAGGAGTACCACACCCATTCCCTTCCAAAGCCATCACTGTCTTGCACCATCGAGGAAGGAGTGGGAAAACAGTCGGGCTGGCTGGCTCAAATCACATCTTGGGGAAGCTGGCCAGGTTGGTAATGCCACAGGCGTTGTTCTTATTCCGAGCCAAGAGAACATATCCCTTGTTTCCCCAGCTTTCTCCCCAGCTGTAGAACCAATCAAGAAAAATACATAGCATCTTAATTTATATAGTCCTCAAAACACTTACCGTATTTTGCTAAGTACATATATATATCATATATGTGTATATATGTATATATGTGTATGTATGTATATATATGTGTGTGTGTGTGTATATGTGTGTGTGTGTATATTTTATTTATATATATATATATATATATATATATATATATATATATATAATGAGTATGGTGGTTTTTATTTTAAGGAGTTTAAAGTCAAACCAGGCAGTGGTGGCACATGCCTTTAATTGCAGAACTCTGAAGGTAGAGCCAGAGGCAGGTGGATCTCTGTGAGTTTGAGGCCAACTCGGTCTCTACATTGAGTTCCAGAACTACACAGAGAAACTCTGTCTCGAAAAACCAACAAAAAACAAAAATAAAGTTAGGATGTGGAAAGAAGGCATGCTATCCAGGTTGGGTGTAACAGTCAGTGCTCATTGCCGACTTAACAGAATCTAGATCAGTTGGAGATGGGCCTCTGGGAATTGTCTGGATTGTTAACTGAGGTGGGAGAATCTCCCTGGACAGCTCCTGCACTGTATGAGTGGAGAACCTGCCCACCCTGCCATGATGGACAGTACCCTGGAACTGTAGAATAAGCCTTCTCTTTTTTGGTTATTTTGTCAGAATATTCTATCACAGCTACAGAAGAAACTGAGACAGGTCTTAAAGATTCTAAAGATTGCTTCTGACAAAGATGATACAGTAGAGGCAGGCGATCTCTCTGAGTTTGAGGCCAGCTGGGCCGACACAGAGAGTTCCAGGACAGCCACAGCTACACAGGGGACAAGGGTGAGAGGGAGGCCAGGGTTGGTGGCACATGCTTGTAACCCCAGCACTACTCGGGAGGAAGAGGCAGGAGGATCTGTGTGAGTTCTAGCCTAGCTTGGCCTGCACAGCATGTTCAGGCTAGCAGAAGCTATATAATGAGACCCTGTCTCAAAGAGCAGAGGGAGAAAGAAGGATAGAGGAGACGGGGAGAGGTGAAAGAAAAGGAAAGTGTGACGTCAGAGGTGTGTGAGGCTGAACCTGAAGGACGAGCCAACTTTGGGTCCGTGGGAGTGCTGGGATGGTGGAAGGATGTGACAAGCAAGTGCCACGTGATATGACAAAGTGACTCAAAATCAGGGTACGTGACATACTGAAGCAGGAGACAGGTCTGGAGAGGTGGAGCAAGACAAGGTTGAAGAGTTCAGGGCCATATTGAGCTTAAGGCTAGCCTGAGCTACAGGAGAGCCTGTCTAAAAAATTCAAAACTGATCAATCAACCAACCAAACACATCGGGTCAAATGAGTCCACAGGGAATGATCTGGTCTTTGTCAGTCGAGTCTGCCTGGGCTGCGAGAGATCTACACAAGCATCCGCCCATCTCCTTGTGTCCGTCCTAAGCCTCTTGCCCAAGGAGCGGCTATCCGGCATACACTTGAGCTTTATTGTCCGCCCGTCACAGGTTAGTTTCATAATTGTGCGAGGCTCACCGCCACAGCGGTGGTTAAACAGCAAAAGCATTGCCTCACTGTTACCTGTTCTTAATTATCCAGTGCTTGCTTCCCTTCTGGGTACCATAGCCCACCACCAACATTGCGTGGTTCACATTATCACGGTCGCAATTTTCATCATAGTACACACCTACAAAGCAAAATGTGGATGAGGTTCTCTGCAACATAGGCGGGGCCTGCGTGACGCCCTGCACTGAGGCAGCTGCCAGGTTCAGCAGGTAGAGTCTGGCTGTGACAACGAAGCACTCAATTGTCCAGGGCCACACCCACACCCTAGAAGAGGGACTCTACAGGAAAAGGTACTCACCTCTGCTGTAAAACTGGAAGGATGTCAAGCTTGCATCGATGGACACAGAGATGGGCCCTACCCGAGCCACCGCTCTCTTCAGGGCTTTCTCGCTCCCCACAGGAATCTCTTTGTACCCTCTGCATTTAGCTGCCTTTGCTGTAGCATTATACATACAACTTTCATCCTGAGGAACAACAACAAAGGCGGAATCGGAGCAGAGTCAATCAACTGGTAATCAGTTGATAAGAAATCCAACCAATGTTGGAGGCAACCAACTAGTCCTTGGGTCTCACTGTTTTAGAACACTATGAAAAGAAGCTAGGTATGGGATGTACACTTGTAATCCCAGCAAGACATCTCTTTTGTTTGTTGTTAAAAAAAATCAAGTGGTTTCCTCCTTTCTAGCATTCACAAAAACCAACTCCAGAAGAAAAAGATACTTTTTTCTTTTTATGTATGCATGTGTTTGTGTATCTTGTCTATCGGTGTATGGGGGGTTATGTGCACCTATGTATGTATATGCACCTATGTGTGTATACATTCTCTTGAAGGCTAGAAAAAAAGCACTGAATCTCTGGGAGCCAGAGTCACAGGCAGTTATGAACTGCCTCGTGTGGGTACTGGGAATAGACTAAGGTGTCTGGAAGAGAAAGCAAGTATTCTTAATCACTGAGCCATCTCTCCAATTCCTTGTTATTGTCATCATCTTCTTTTCTTTCTTATTGAAATGGTATATCATGTAGTCTAAGCTGGCTCTGAACTCACTACATAGCTAATAGTGATGACTAACCACCCAGCCCTCCTGCCTCTGCCTCCATCTGCTGGGATTACGAGCACGACCCACTTCTCCCATCTTGAGAGACTATTTTCACTAATGCAGGATAGGGAAAGATATTTGAAATAAAAGGTTGTTTTTTTAAAACACAGATTATCTTCTGCCTGTAGTATGTGTAAGCTTCAGGGGAGTGGGAAGGTACCAACTGCTCTGTGGGAGAGTTTGCCAACACCAAACCCAGCTCAAGAGATGGCCTTAACCCTCTGTACACAACTCAGGGGTGCTAGGATGAGGTAAAGAGTCTTAGCTGGGGCTGGAGAGACGCCTCAGTGGTTAGGAGCACTGAATGCTCCTGAATTCAACCCCAACAACCACATGGGGGCTCATGACCATCTGTAATGGGATCTGATGCCCTCTTCTGGTGTGTCTGAACACAGCGAGAATGTGTTCATATGCATAAAATAAATTTATCTTTTTAAAAAAAGAACATTAAAAAAAAGAGTCTTAGCTGGATCAGAGATACAAGCACATAACATGATAAGAAAATAAATTAATAGCTGAGTAATTTAGCCTGTGATCTTCCAAGAGCACACACGCTTTGCAAGCCTCACAGAATGAGAGCTTGTCAAGATGGCCTGCTTTTGGTGGAAACACATCCCCCTACACACCAGACCTCAAACTCCTTAAGGCTGAATCTAAAAGAACACATATCTAAATACCAACAGTACTGCCAGCAGTTAATGGGATGCTTTAAGGTTACAGTGATTTACTGCCTTAATTTCTCAAAATCTGTTCACTGCCACATGGTTCTGGCATTAAACTGCTCAGATCAACCAAACATAGTGGCACATTCCTGCAATCTCAGCATGATACAAGTGGAAAGTGGATTTCAAAGTCTATAAGCCTTGGCACTGCATGGTCTTAAAAAAGAAATAGAGACAGACACAGACACAGACACATACACAGAGAGAGAGAGAGAGAGAGAGAGAGAGAGAGAGAGAGAGAGGGAGAGGGAGAGGGAGAGGGAGAGGGAGAG
>NW_021620675.1:2030016-2099916 GCF_004785775.1 Grammomys surdaster
AGGAGCAGACTAGATATGGTCACAGTAACCAGAGAGAGAGAGAGAGACAGAGAGAGAGAGAGAGAGAGAGAAGAGAGGCACAAATGAAATACACAGTCTACAAATAAAATAAAGTATCTTGCGAATGGACTTAAGAAAATCAGCCTGGCATTTTCCCACAAACCAGTTGGTGTGATCCTGGACAAATCATGCGAAGAGCTGGGCTGGAAGGGCAGCTCTGACATCATAAGTCCCCGCTGTTGCTGAGGACACAGATTTGGCTCCCAGCACCCACATGGTATTTGTAACAACAGTTCCAAGAGATCCAATGTCCCTCTAATCTCTGGGGGCACCAGGGACACACATGATATATGTACATATATACAGGCAAAAACCTTATATACATAAAAAAAAACTTCTAAAAAGACACAAGCTGTCATTTGTTAAGTGACTAATTATTGGTTCTTTGGTATATACTTTTCTCAAATATATCCTTGAATTGTTGAGTGGGAAATATATTTAATAATGTCAGTAAATCAACAGGCAGATTAGACTCTATACCGAGGGTCTCTCCTTCTTTACTTTGGATTTGGTGTTTTGTCCCATTGTCCCCTCACACAGGGTCTCATGCAGCTCAGGTCGGCTATGTTCACATTCACCAGGTAGCTTAGGATGATCTTGAACTCCTAATCCTCCTGCCTCCACCTCCCATGTACTGGAATTACAGGCATCCACACTGGGCCCCTCATTATCAGTTTAGAAGAAGTAGAAATGACCAGGGAAGCATTCTGATGGAGTCGTGACTGTGGGTCGGGGGATTTCATGTATACTGCAGGAGGAGTGTGATTTCTGGCAACAGTTTGGCATTACACAGTAAATGTAAAGATACATATGCTTCCACACCTAGGTACCTATGCTCCAAAGTCATGTCCCCTAGTTTCCATCTTACATGAGTGCATAGGAGGAAAGGCTGTGTAGACAAGCAAACCTGGTGGATCCTTGTCGGAGGCACTGGCGAGATGGCCTGGTTGGCAAAAGTTTATCTAAATAAGCCTACGGAAGGAGAGAGTCCAGAGTTTCCCCTGTACTTCACATGAATGCTATGGTACAAGCCCACCTGGATGTACACACAGATGCCATGTATACAGATACATACAATAATACATTTTATAAAATCCTAGTTTTGCTACATACTGCAGTATGAATTTGAGTATGTTGTGACATCTCCTTAAATAGCAAGGAAGAGCTGACCTTTTAAGAAAACACACTGAGTACACACATAGCTGCCTACGTTTTTCATCACTGAAACTTGCAGTTCCTCTTTCAAAGGTCCATATCACAAGGAATTCTACTTCCCATCAGTCCCAACTGTATTAAAAACATCACAGGGCTGAAGAGCTGGCTCAAAGTTTTCAAAGATTATGAGAATTTTGGCCTTTTATGGCAAATAATTCTATTAAGAAAGCAGGATAGCCATGTCTGGAACCCAGGCCTGTGATCTCAGAACTTGGAAGCTTGAGGTAAGAGGAATTCGGCATTGTCTCCAGCCACATAGTATGTTCAAGGACAATACAGGCTACATGAGATCTTGTCTCAAAAGGGGGTGGGGGAGCAGGATACAGTAACAGGAAAGAACCAGCACAGGGCTGCACACTGCGGTGGTCTCACCTGCCCCACATACGGGTAAGCGTCTTCAGAGTCAATACCTCCATTTTGCTGCACGTATTGGAAGGCAGTGGTCATATAGCCACCTCCACAACCGTAATTCTCAGACACACAGTCCACAAGATTCTGGGGACTCAGAGCTAAGAGTTTACCAGTTTTCTTCTTGAGTTGGCCCTCCAGGGCACCCGCAGAGCTGAAAGCCCAACAGGAACCACACTGGCCCTAAGAAACACACAGAGAAATTGTCAGTCATCAGTCTTCTGATGGTGTGTCTTTCTGCCACCCTGATAAAACTCCATGCACTTTATGACGTCAAGCACAAATGTTGTCTTTGTTGTAAAGCCCTGTTATTGTCCCCACTGATGACAACTGTGACCACTGTCTCCTTTAACTGAAGTCAAGTACAGTGAGGACTTTACAGCTTTGGAGACAGTTCTCATGAATGCTAACCCTGACTGTGCATACTAGAAACATGATCTTGATCAGTTACTGAACTCTGTGCCTCAGTCTCCTTTAAAGTGAAAATAAGTTGGGTTTGCTGGAACAGACATGTAACCCCATCACTTGAGTAGTGGAGGCAACGGGACCAGAGGCCAAAAGGTCAATCTCAGCCACAGACTGAGTTGGAGGGCAGCCTGGACAAGAGACCTTACCTCAAAAAACAAGAAAGTAAGTGATACTAACGTTAATGAGATTCCTGTGAGCACCAAGAGATCGAGAATCGTAGACGCTACGCATGCACAGCAACCTCTCAGAAAGTGTCAGCTACTATTAGCATTTGCTCTCCTGGATTGCACAATTTTCTCTTTCTGAGATTTTCTATTTTTTTTAAGAATAAGAATTTCTTAAGGATCAAGACAGCATCTTAAATCTTGAATCTTTATCCCACAGCTTAGTGTAAAAATTTTAAAGTAGAAAAAATCTTAAATATACAAAATAGGTAGAATTAAATAACAGAATATGCTATATTCTTTTTTTTTTTTTTTTTTTTTTTGGTTTTTCGAGACAGGGTTTCTCTGTATAGCCCTGGCTGTCCTGGAACTCACTCTTTAGACCAGGCTGGCCTCCAACTCTCGAACTCAGAAATCCGCCTACCTCTGCCTCCCAAGTGCTGGGATTAAAGGCATGTGCCACCACAGCCCGGCCAGAATATGCTATATTCTTGTAGCATGAGATATACCACACTTCAGGTTAGATACACACACACACACACACACACACACACACACACACACACACACACGAGCTCGAAAGCACCTGGTTTTTGACTGGAGTAACATATCCTTTTTTTCGATAGTCGACAGAGTCTGGGACTCTGCCTTCCCACTCTGGAGTATACAGAGTGTCATTACTGTAGGAACGTGAGGGTGGTACTCGGAGTCCAGTCATCTTCTGAATCACTTCTTCGCTGGTCTGAGACAAAAAAAGGACACCAAGCATTAGCAGGGACAGACCAGGGTAAAGACAGTGGGTGGGCCTGGATCTGGGAGGCAACTCACCATGTCTCCCAAGTGATTCATGGCCAGTTCATATGTATGGACACCAAGAGAGGCCTCAAGATTATGGATGGAGATTTGCTTCAGGTTTTTTTCCCAAATTAAACGCCGAGAAATTTCATCCACCTAAACAGGATAGTCAGTCAGTTTGTAGAGTGTGTGGATATAGAGGTGGTTTTAGAAGAAAGCATGCTACATAAACAGAAAACATTTACAATCTGACTGGTGAACTAGACAAGATTAAGAGTACACATACAAAACTTATGCAAAGGTCTAGAGAGACCATAGAGTAACGGCATTAGTATGAGAAGTATTCCTGGGCTGGAGAGATGGCTCAGTGGTTAAGAGCACTGACTGCACTTCCAGAGGTCCTGAGTTCAAATCCCAGCAACCACCACAACCATCTGTAATGAGATCTGATGCCCTCTTCTGGTGTGTCTGAAGACAGCTACAGTGTATTCATATATAATAAATAAATAAATCTTTAAAAAAAAAAAAGAGAAGTATTCCCTAAAAGAGCTATCCCTACGTACATACCACACAGGCCCATCTATGGTACTGGGTATTGGACTCAGTCCCTTGTACATGCTAGACCAGTGATCCATTCCTGAGTTACCCCTCCAGCTAAAACATGTGGGAAACAGAAGGACTGAAGCACAGAAGTAAAAGCGAGCTGCAGAATTAGAGAACAGAGACTACTTCCTTGGGATAAAGCACTCAAGTGTTACTGAAGGGAATCTAGATGCTAAAGCAGAAGTCCCACATCCAAGCCCCCTATGTGCTCCCCTTGCAGACCCCTGGGCACCTTGCTGTTATACTGCTTCCTGTGGGTCTTCTTCCATAGCTCCCACTGGGTGTCCAGCATTTCCTCCGGGTATAGAGCAAAGCTCACCATGGGTAGCAGCAGAAACTTTAACACCCACATCCTGGTGAAAGGAATAATTAGGGGAGATTTCCACTGGCAGAAATTCACAGGTGGCTTCAGATGTGCAAATGGTAGCAGGCAAGTTACCAGAAAGTGGCTTTTAATCTTTTAAGAACTTTAAAAATAAATTTTCTACCAGAAAATTGTATACACACACACACACACACACACACACACACACACACAAATCCTAAGGGATTCATAAACCCAAAAGAACATCATGTACAGACACACTCGAAGAGACACACACTTTCATTTTAGAGATAGGGTCTTGTTATATAAGTCTTTGCTGGCCTTGAGCTCACTATGTTGACCAAAATGGTGTTGAATTTAAAGATCTACCCCCCCTCCACCCTGTGCCAGGATTAAAGGTGTGAGCCACTATGCCCAAGAATCCTTTCTTTTGAACTACAAGACAGGCACAGTTGGCTGTATATGGAAAACAAGGAATTGCAAGCGATTTTCATTTAAAGCAGACAGAAGCTGGGGGAGGTACTGGATCATGTGACTTCAATCCGGGATGTTCCGCCAACACTGCACACACTTTAGACAACCACAGTGGGGAGAAGTAACTGGGAAAGGCTCGGTGGCTCTCTTCCCCAGTACCTCCAGTAAGGGTGCAAATGGACATAATAAACATAGAGTGGTTACAGAGCCAGAGTTCTAGCTAGTTTGCTTCACACTTTGTCCATGGTATTCTTCCTTGCCAGGAGAGAACAGGTCCATTTCGATAGTATTTATCTATGATTCATTCGCTGTATCTTTATTTGCCTTATCCACTTTTTTCTTTCCACCTCCTCTCCTTCAGGCAGGAAATGGCTCTAATCTTAACCAGATGTCACGGGTAAGTAGTTTTTCTTTTTTTTTCCCCCCAAACAGTGACGTGGCTGCTTTATTAAAAAAAAAAAAAAAGCCTCAGACATGTTAAGTGGAGATGGAGGATGGAAGGACAATATTCCGTAATGATCAAATTCACAGCTCCAGCTTTCCAGGCATTTCTTGTGTTGGCTTAATTGCAAGTTCTTAAGTTTAAAAACCACTTCCTCTCACCAGCACATCATATGACTTGTGCAACACTGACTACACTTTTATGGACTCTCTGCAAGGCAACAGAATATCCAGCAGAACATTTAGTAACTGGAGTGTTACAGGCTTGGAGGTGATTGTTAATTATTCTTCCTCAGGAATTGGTTAGTTAACTCTTAAGTTAAACAGAACTCAGAAAGAGCCCACTTTTGAAACAGGCTTACAGAATACTCTTCTTTTGCTTTTACCAACAGCCACATATTCATTCACATATGAAATCCTAAATATTTCCAGACATATTTACCCAAAAAATAAACTAAGATTATGTTGTCATTCAGAGAACTTACATTATTTGATCCCCGATTCACTATATTCTTTCTCTTCTTAAAATAAGGTTAACTGGTAAGAACGAGATGCTAAAAGATCCAGAAATTAAGAACGTTACCTGCTGTTGAGAATCTGTTGTTTGGCTCTTTTCAGACAGGAAGTGTAGCTACTGTGAGCGGAAGACTAGGAGTGCTAGATTTATTCTGTAAGGATTGCGGAAGTAGACTCCAGCAGTGGCTGGAAAATTTGGATAAGGGAGGGAGTCAGGGATAGGATGAAAAGGGGGAAGGGAGTTAGGGAGGACGGACACACATGTGCACAATGTTTGTGTGTGTGTGCAGTTATCATACACCAGTGTGGATAGCTGCTAAGTGTTTAGTTTCATCTGACTGTCTTTGGGGGCAATAATAAGACAGCACACTATTCAGTTGAGGCTTTGGTGGGGAGATGAAAGAACACAGCCCTAGTTAACTCCATCCTCCCTCAAAATGTCTTACTGACAATTTCCATCTTTTCAACCTTTCTCGTCCTGACCCACCTCCTTACCCTGAACTGTTTCCAACGTTGTGTCAGATCCTCTTCTGAGATGGGGGTAGGGTGGGGATCAAAGGCTAGAAATGTAAGGCTCTAATTTAAACATTTAAAAAAATTTTGTGACTGTTGGCTATAAACTGCTCCTGGGCAAGGTGTAGTTTTTCTCACCCATTATGGCTTCGCAGAGAGAGGAGCTGCCCACAAAGTCCAGGTGAAATGGCTTAAAAGTGGCCAGAAAGTAGAGTGTGTGTGACAGTACAGTAATCCCAGCTACTCAGGAAGCTAAAGCAAAACCATAGCTGGCTGTGGGCACACCTCTGTTCCCTCCATACACACACTGGGTGGCAGGGGAGGATGGTTCTCCTGAGGTTAATGCCAGATCAGTCTACAGAGTGAGTCTGAAGCCAGCCGGGGCCATACAGAGAGATGTCATCTCTAAGTAAGTAAGAGCATACTTAAAAGTCCAACCTAGGCTAGGCAATTTAGTGAGATCCTGTCTAAAACTAAAAATGGCTGGACCCCCAGCCCAGGAATGGCACCACCCACAACGAGCTGGGCTCTCTTCCATCAACCATTAAGAAATGCTCTACAGGGCTGGAAAGATGGCTCAGCAGTTAAGAGCACCCGATTGTTCTTTCAGAGGTCCTGAGTCCACCAACCACATGGTGGCTCACAACCATCTGTAATGGGTTCAATGCCTTCTTCTGGTGTGTCTGAAGACAGCGATAGTGTACTCACATACAATAAATAAATAAATAAATAAATAAATAAATAAATAAATAAATGGAGGATAAAAGTAATTTACAAAAAGCTGAAAGAGGACTGAGGAACGTAACTCAGTGATGGTGGGCTTTCCTAACATTATGAGGCCCAAGGATTAACACCCAACATAACAGTAAAGATGGACAGACAACTGACCCAATGTAGCACCTGTTTATAACACTTGAATCTATAATGGATACACGTGACTTTACTGCTAAACTCTCAGGTGGTAGAATGTCTGATGAGTACTGTATCTCAATCATTAAAATCCCAAACTAGGTCCAGTCACAAGAATGTCCAAGAGCTTCCCCAAAATCCAGGCATGTGACAAGTCATAAGAATCTAGTTTGGCCAACCACACTCCCAAACTCCATTTACTTCCATAAACACATGTGAGGAATTAGGAAATAAGGGACTCTGGATTCCTAGCACAGACCCCAGGATTTTAGGAGTTATCAATGTTACCATAGGAGTAGAGAGAGCACAGGTTCACATCTGAACTGTTTATAAAGTTCACAATCCTTTTGTCTCCTTTTAACTGGGAGAACATACTGGGGAAAGACATCAGGATGTCTCATAGTGGCTTCAAATCCAAGAACACTCCCCAGCAACTTCTGCGAGATGAGACAACCCCCACTCCCAGACAGTGTGAGCAGTAGTCTGACTACTCACGATGTGTCAGGAGCAGGTGGGTAAGGAACAGGCTGCCGAGTCATCAGGGCCCTGTGAGCTCTGACTCCTGAAATGAAGACTCAGCTACGCTGTGCTTGTGTGTGCAGAGGTCACTTATGAATGTTTAGTTGTGCGTGTCTGTAATGGGGTCAGGGAGCCGCAATCAATATCACACAACACAACACACTTTATAAAAGAAAAAATACTTTGTTTTAAAATCTTTGCTACATGTCATTTTTGCCACTGTTAAGGCTTAGCACAGATGGCCAACAAGAAAAAACAATCAAAAATAAAACCCTGAAGGAAAAGCAGAACAAACCCCTCAGAGAAGCTTCTCCCTCCCCACCCTTCTCCAAAAGCCCTGTAATAACTGTACATTATAGTTCAGATCACATTTAAAAACAAGTTGATTATTAAAAAACAAGTATTTCATTGGAAACCCAACTTTTTGGTTCAGTAAAATGTGATATAAATATATATGTATACTGTATGTGTGCACATCGAATAAAAAAATAGCCTCCTTTTCACCTCATTGCCTGGCACCAGACTGGAGACAAACAGAGGGAAACTTAGTAACATTCCCTCAGTCTCTCCATGAGCCTCTCCACCTGGACTCTTCATCCTCCATCAATACACATAATAGATCTCTTCCATATTAATTTAATCTTTGACAGGAGCCAGTTTAAGAAAAAAAAAAAAAGGCTACTGATCTAGGAGACTCACCTGAGGACGGAAAGGGGGAAAGCAGTAACCTGCATCTGCATTTCTATGGCTATAAGTATCAAGTGCCCCAGCTGGGATTGAAGTCCACCTAACACATTTGTGCTCTAAAGCAAAACCCAATTTCAAGATTGGAGAAGGAACAAAGAACACTGAACTTCAGAAGACCTAAAGTTGTTTTGGTGACAGGAAGGAGAGGCTACTGTGCAAGAGGGCTTTCTATTTGGTTTACACACTCATTAGTCAGGACTTCCACTCAATATAGCTAATCCAAGAAGTTGAGTTTCCATGCAGAAATAACCTCTCCAGAACATGTGACTCTGTCAGAAAAATGCAGCATTATCCTTATGGGCAAGTCTGGGATTTCTGACAGTGTTTATACAGCCAGCCTATTTTGGTAATATCTGCAGATCTTCCCAATAAGTTGAAAGCACCAAAGAGCAGGAGTAATCCAGCGTAATCCCTGGATGTGTCTGTGTTAGACCAACCCTATCAACAGAAAGCTGGGTGTTGGCTTACAGTTCCATTTTGGCTGGATATGGATTTAAGTGCAGCAAAGACTTAATTTAAATACTCTTTGGCCGCAACACTAAATAGAAAAATACCTGGAAAAATTAATTTTCTTAGGATACTTTGAAGAGCAAGCAGAAAGACAAAAAAAAAAAAAAAATCTGGGACAAATTTTGCATATACTCTCTAATAGGGATAAAGAGCTTAAATGTTCTCTCTCTCTCTCTCTCTCTCACACACACACACACACACACACACACACACACACACACACTCTCACGTTCATGCTCTTTCAGGTCTCTTTCTGGAGACTGCTCACTTCCTAAGGCTCCACACACACCCTCACACCCTACCATTCCATGATCCTCAGTTATGAGGGTATTTCTCTTCTCCTCCACTCTATTCAGAATTTCTATCCAAACAAGCCACAATATCCAATTAGTGGCTGTCAGATTCTTCTATTCTGCACCTTGACTCCAGTACAAATCATTTCTGTGCAACTTCTGGTCAAAAGATATAAGGACAGGAATTCTAACCTCAACTATCCTCAAAATTTCAGAGGATCCTAAAAGCCTGGGTAATTAATTTCTTCTATAACGTTACTTCGAGAGTCAAGGGGTGAAGGGGGTACATATCAGGGGTGAGGGAAGGGAGAGGAACTTTTATTCTGTTTACAAAAGATTTGCTTTTAAAAACAAACAGTGACTTCCCCCACCCTTATCCTCACCCCAATAGTTCTATTCGGAAAAGGGGGGAAACATAGTTAGATCAGGAAACTCTTCATTGTTGTAGCTGTTGCTCTGGTCTCCCAGCATGGACAGCATTTCCTAATGAGAAAAAGGTTAGACTTGGGTCACATACCCTTATTTTAGTGAGTTCCCTCCCAGCACCCCCTACCCCCACCCATACCACCACCATTCCTGAGCCGCATAAGTCTGGATGCGGAGTTCTCTCAGCCTTGCTCTTCTGAGAACTCACTCCTTACCTCAGCCTCTTTCCTCAACTCTGTTCCAACTTCCTCCTAAGTTCCTTTATTTTCCTCTTTTCTAGTCCTCAATATTTTCAGTGGAAGAAATATGCATGCCAACATTTCATTTAACCCCTACAGGTTTATCTGAAATGTACCTAATCACATTTGTGTTCAACATAACCCTATGTTGCCTTCTTTTGGTCTTTCTGACTAGCTTCTCTAAAATGACCGCGTTCAATCTGTAGTCCCCTCAAAGGAAACAGATACCTATACCTATAATCAGTATGTCCTACTTCATATATTTTTGTATTATACTATTTAAATCCATAACTACTTTGAGATGTAAATCTCTGTATAAGAGTTAAAATAATTTTCTTCAGCATTTTTACATGTTAATTCACATCAGTAACTTTGCCTGGTCTAGTTAAAGCTTGTTTATAATTGCTTCAATCACTGACTTGTATCCTTTCTGCTTCATCTTGTACAACCCTAACCAATACCATATGCTTCTTTCTCCCTCTCTTCCCTGACTTCTCTCTCTGAAGTCTTTATCTACTCACTTGAAAGACTTCAGGCTGGCTAGGTGCTTGTGCTGCCGTCTGCTGAACATGCTGCTCATTGGAACTAGACCGATGATGGGGCTGTTGGCCCTGCCACTGTGGCCAGACACCCACACCCTCTGCTGTCCGAGTCTGGAACTGTCCTGGTGTCTGCCCAGTCTCAGGAGCTAGACATAAGGATAAACATTTATAGTTTTAATGGAGAGGAGAAACCAGCATACAACTACACATAAGGCAGTAACCTCCATACGATACCTTCTGCTCTTCTCTCTGCTAGTCAATGGCACTTCTATTTCAAAACTCAGCCTCACATTAAGTTTCATTCCCTAGATAGCGTTTCTGATGGATTCTTTGTTCATTTACATATGCAGTCTATTAAGTATATTATTATATATATTAAGTAATACTGCTATAAATATTAAAATAATTCACATGGCTTAATAATTCACAGGAGTTAAAATGGTTTTCTATAGCATGTTTTTATAAGGATTTTTGAGATTCTTCCTGCTTTGAGTATGGTGCATGTGAGCTTGTGCACTGTGTGGCTCATGGTGGAGGAATCATCTCTTTCCTGTACATGGATTCTGGTGGCCAAACTCAGGTTATCAGGTTTGTGTGTCAAGCACTTTGCCCAATGAGCCATTTCAACAGGCTCTGTGTAAGTTTTTTTAATTTCAAACAGGCCTAGGCCATATATTTCCTTACAATTTGCTCAGTACATATAGGACATGGGGAAACAATCATAACTATCAAGTCCTCCTTCTTTCGTAGTTGGGTTTTCCTGTTCTCTTCCTTGTCTGCACTTACGAAAGTTGGATCCACGGTTGGGCAGAGTAGGGTAGGCAGCAGTGCCGGGTGAGGCAGTGGGAGCGCTCGGAAGAGACATAGCACTGAAGGAGGAAGGTGTCTGAAAGTTGTTCACACCAAATTGGGAAGAACGAGTCTTGGCTGTAGCCTGGGTGGGCACCTGCTACAAAAAACAGGGATACAGAAGAAGGGAATATTAATTGTGCACTGCATTCCTAGAAGTCAATACCCATCAACCACTACATTCTTCCAAGCACAACCTATTACCTGCCTCTACCTGTAAACTTCTGATTAACTCCCAATTCCTCCTAAAACTAACTTTTTTAGACAACTAGATAAAAGTGAAAAAGAAAAAAAGAATTATCTCACTATATGGCCCAGGTCCATGCTCCTGCCTCAGCCTCTTTGTTGAAATTAAAACTGTACTTTGTCACACCCACTTATACTGTTTATTAAGAAACTAGTTATTGCCTCTAACATTTTTGAGAAATAATTTCTAGAGACCACAAATACCACAATTTTAAAAGGAACTCCTTAGGGAGACAATATATGCATGCCTGATTGAAAACCATGATGTAACTGTCTTCAATATCACTATACATCCTGGCCAATAAAGTCATGGATGACCTTCCTGTGTATTTTTACACACATGCATACATGTACACAAAAGCTGTATAGAGAACAATTCTAGAGCCAGGTTTGAGTTTTCACTTTTTTTAAAACTTTTCTAAATTATTATTTATACAAGAGAAATACACAGTAATAGATATGTCTAACATATTTACTATATATTGTATAGATGGATGTTATATTTTCATAAATAAATGAATATAATTACTAATTTTCTACTTTGGACTGTATTACACAGTCCTAAACAAAGACAAACTCTTTGAATTTACTCCAAAAAGCCTGAAATCAAAGCTATTCAAACTATTGTGAATGACCAATTCTGAGTATATGAAAACCATAGGCTCTAATGAGATTTCTGAAGTTATCTCTGGTATTTTAATTATCTGGCTGCTCTCAAAAAAGATGAAAATTAAAAGATGAAGAACAGGAATTGAAAAGGAGATATTTGACAATAATAAATTTACCTGTAGGAAAAAAAGACCCCAAAAAACAAACAACAACATACAGGGTCAGATAGATAAGAGGCGCTACCTGGGCAGAGAAGCTGGGGCGGGAGCTAGAGGTCCAAGTTGGTGCTGATCCCTGGGTAGGGTTGGAGTGCCGAGAAATCTGGGCCAGTATCTGCCCTGCAGATGATGATGGCTGGACAATGGTTACAGGAGGGGTAAGACCACTACTCCTAGGAGGGAACAAATAGAAAAGTGAAGGTTAAAAGGTAACTCAATCACAGAAGCTATGAATCAAAGGACAAACTCTATCCCTAGATTCCTCTGACTTCTTGGCGTTAAGGAAAACCTGATAAATTTAAAAACACAAGAAAGACTGACAGTCACGCACTGATCACACAGAGAGATGGGACCTAGAGCAAGGCAACAGAATAGGTGCAAAAAACAGGAGGAAAAAGCGGCTTCTTTGTCTCACCCTAGGTCCAGTAAGTTCTACTGCTTTATCTGAAGTGACCAGAAAGCAAGGGAAGAATGACATGTAGATTCAGCAACTGAATCCGCAGAGCCCTGTCAAGCAGCACACACATATGGGGCTCACCTGAAATTTTCTGCCGGCCGGGGGTTAGGAGGGAATGAGTTGCCCTGGGAGAATAGCTGTTGGGTGGCAGGGACAGTGCTGGAGGAGATGCCTTTACTCTGATCTGTAGACCAAAAGGAGTTGGGGGAGGGCCATCAAGGGGCTGTAGCATATAGTTTAATAAATTCCTATTTATTCATGAAGTACTGTAATTTAAGTGGATGTATGTTGATTGGGCAGTCCCATCAGTAATAATCAAATTCAGCCTGTAAAAGGAGTCTGCGGAAGAAACCCGTACCTGCACTGATGTTGGGATAGATTTCTGGAAACCTTGGATCTCTGTCCTGAGCAAAGAGACCTTCTGACTTCTCAAGGGGCTTACTGTGTTCTGATCCTGCAGTTGCCACAGGCTAGACAGAAACCCATGGAATAAAATAGTAAAAACAATCAATAATGCTCAATTTTATATAGAACAAACATTCTCACTGGCACTGATAAATACTGTTAAGATTTATTTTTGTGTTTTTAATTATGTGTATGTGTCTATGTACATGAACACAGCAGTGTCTACAAAGGAGCTAATGTTACAGGTGGTTGTGAACCACCCACTGAGGTTACTAGGAATTCGAACTTGGGCATCTCCAAGAGCAGTACTATCTTAACCACTACACTACTCTGGTAGCCTCGAGATACATTTTAAAAAAATGTTCACTGTCTCCTTATAGGAAAAAGGTATATACTCACCTGGGAATGATTATAGCTCGCCAGCCCATCTCTTCCTGGCACCATATCCAATTCTGTTTGCTGCTGCTGCCTATATGTCAAACAACAGTGTGGAAAGCGACAGAGGAAAAGGAGATTTTAACAAAGAATTGAGAGAAAAGGACTTTAAAAAATGAACCACATGCAGTAACAACAAAAAATGTGATTGCACATCACCACATCTAGCTAGTAATTGCTTGAAAGGTTATTTCACGATTTCTTACCTGGATACCAGCTGCCCTGTACCCATCTCTAGGGGTAAATTGGCTGTCGGACCTAGCTGTGACCTCTGGATTGTGTTAGACAGTGTAGGCCGTGGTTCCTGGCTGGAGTTCCTAGGAAAATAGAGTAGACAAGAACACAAAAGGGGAAACAAGGAACAACTCAATACAATAAACTCCATATACTGACCACAAGGTGAGCAACTACTAATAGATCTTAGCCCAGTCCCACAGGTAACCTATGTACTCAGTGATGCTTTTATAGAGTTTTTGTCTCATATTGCTCTGTTCAGGCATTTTTTGTCTTATTGGGTCTTTTGTTTATATATTTTGGTTTCTGTTTCTCTCTCCCTCAGGTGTGTGTGTACGCGCATGTGTTTAAGAGAGAGAAGAAAGGCAGGCCATGGAGTTGAGTAGGTGGGAGGATCTGGAAGGAGCTAGAAGGGGCAAGTGTGACCAGAATATATTATATAAAAATTTACAACAAGCAGGGCAGTGTTGGCGCACGCCTTTAATCCCAGCACTTGGGAGGCAGAGGCAGGCAGATTTCTTGAGTTCGAGGCCAGCCTGATCTATAGAGTGAGTTCCAGGGCAGCCAGGGCTACAGAGAGAAACCCTGTGTTGAAAAAAAAAAAAAAAAAAAACCCAAAAAGCAAAAAACAAAGTCCATATAATGGAGTATTGATTCACACCACCAGCAACAAACTATCACATGATGAACCAGGAAAGTAGTCAGACATACAAAGGAACCACATTCTGTGATTCAAGTGGTATCTCTAAAGTAAGCAGATTTATAGAGACTGTATACTAGACATTTAAGACTTCAGAGGCAAGGAGAGAATGGCCAATTTTAGTGGGCTGAGGGTTGGAGTAGGAATGCAAATGTTCTGAAAATAGATGGTTCTAACAGTTGAACAACTGTGTAATGAACTAAAAACTGTCTGTGTAATGGGTAGGATACACAGCCTGTGCAGTACATCTCAAGAAACTGTTTTAAAAAGTTTCAAACTAGGGGCTGGAGAAATGGCTCAGTGGTTAAAAGCATTTCCTGTTCTTGCAAAGGACCCAGGTTTGGTTTCTATTACCAATGTGGCTTCTCATAAACGTCACCAACTCTAGCTCAAACAGGTACGTAGTGCAGACATACATGTAGGCAAAATGCTCACACATGCCAAAGAAAATAATCTTTAAAAAATTAAAGGAAAGAAACAAAGCTGAAACATTGGCATGGTGGTGCACACCTGAAATCCTAAAACTCATGAGGTAGAAGAAAAATGGTCTCTGTGAGTTCAAATCCAGTTTTGTCTAATGAGTTTCCAATCATCCAGGACAACATAGAGACCCTGTCTAAAAAAAGCCAAGCCAAACCAGACAAGACCACAACTAACAAAAAGCTTAGAGAAAGGAACAGGAATGAGTAAGGTGAGATGAGACCATGCTCTGCAGGAAGTTCTGATCCATGGATAACGGTAACCCACTGCCTGCTTTATATGTACAGACGGTGAGAGCACAGCCGTGCTTTCTGAGCCTGTTTCATACAGCAGAGTTGAGGAGCTGCAAGTAAAGATGATACGGTCCACTCATGGCTGAAATCTTTATTATCCCATCCTTCATAGAAAAGTTTGCCCAACTTTGTTTCAGATGAAAATCCTCCTAGACTAGAGCAAAGTATTGGTAGATAAAACAAAATCCTGGAGCCAAGTGGCACACACCTTTAGCTCCAGCACTCAGGGAGGTAGGTAGTTATCTGTGAGTTCAAAGCCAGCCTGGACTACAAAGTGAGACCCTGTCTCAAAAACAAACAAACATAAAACCCTCCCCAAAATCATGAAGTAGGGAAACAACTCAATAGTATAGCTCTTTGCCTGTTTTCTGTACAAACCCCTGGGTTTGACCATCAGCAGTACAATAAATTAATTAATTAAGAAAAAGTAAAATTATTAACAAAATAGATAAAATGAGAACCTGAAATGAGAACCTTTCCATCTTAAGAACCAATCTTTCAACTTTACTTGCAATCTTTTAGGAAAAAAAGTTATAAGCACACTGCAGTGGGCAGCAGGCTGGGGAGTGGGCTGGACACTGCCCACAGCACTGACTACTGTTGCTTATTCACACTTACACTACCATGAGCCAATGAGATGGCCTGGTGGGAAACGTGTCAGCCAACAAACAGCTGACAACTTGAATCCATGCCTGCGACCTACTTTGTAAAAGCAGGGAGCCACTTCTGCATGGTGTGCTCTGATGCTCATACATGCTGTTACATGCCCATGCAACATACACAAGTTACTAAATAGATGTCAACAGCAACTAAAACCCACCTTGTTCCCTACCTCAACTATATCAACTCCTATAGAAAGGAATTTCAAACTGGTGGTATTTAGTAAGTCCAAGCTGAAGAGAAGATAGCATGATAAAGCTAAGATTTGCCCCACTGCACCCCCACCCTACCCTAGGAGTGGCTACAGGACGAATAACCCAACAGAGAGAAAAGACTGAAGGGTACATACTTCACATTGGTGTTGGTGCAGATAATATACTCAATTTCATCTGAATAAGGGTTTTGGAAAGTAAAGGAGCTCGTTCTCATCCACAGCCATTCTCGGTTCTTAGATCGGAATCGGAACATGACAGACAGCACCTGGCCTTTTAATTTCACCACCTGAAAGGGTTTTCATCCATCAGTGGACTTAAAAAAAAAGAAAATTAAGTAATAATCTTGCCATGTTGACAACCTTAGGACTCGTGTTGCTGCCCATGAAGCACCAGTCTTTTTCACTGTTCCAACAAGAAAGAGGAGATGAAGGGGGGGCATAAATCTATCAGGTATCTTCCCAGAGCTGCAGTCTGTATGACTGTATGATTAGAGGGAGCACAGAAGCGACTGTCTCCATGTTTCCTTTGAAGTTTGCTGCAGACATATTCAATGAACGGCTTTGTAAATTAGTACCAGGAATTCCAGGTGGGTGACACTAAATATACTTTACACTTATTAATCCCAGCTCTTCAAATCAAAACTTAAGAGAATACAAGTATTTTAAAGAGTTCATGCCTGAAAATTATAGCTACTTACAACTGCATAACTTTCAATTACATATAAAAGAATTCTGAGACAATTTTCCTGCTATAATCTAAAATAAGATAGTAAAGCAGATAATATTTTAAATGCTTTGAAAAGAATTTACTGGATAAAGGCAAAGCAGAAATACCTTGGACTTTGTCTAGTTTCAAAGTATTATCATTTTATATTTCTTAGAAATTAAGATAAGTATAAAGAAAAGTATAGTATCCAGCACAGTGCTTAACTGAACACTGATCAGTAAGTATCTAGAATAAACTTGAAGAATTGATCAAAATATGTACTTAGAACCAAACCATAAAAAAAGTGTTACCTGCTGAAAGCTGTCTCTTAGAAGTTGTTGGTCTTCAGGATGACAAAATTCTACAATATTCTTTCCTAAGAGCTCCTAGAAGGGAGAGAGAGAAGTAAAACATACACTTCTTATGGTCATCCCGCCTTCCCATCGGCTAGAGATGTGAATGTTACCTCTTCTCTCTATCCTACTATAAATAGGTGTATGGAGAAAAAGGTAAACAAAAAGAAAACAAGAGAGAAGAAGCAGGGCCAGTAGATGGTTCAGTGAGTCCTGCCATGAGCCCGATGCCCGAGTCCATCTCTGGAACCCATGCTGGGGGGACCTGACTCTTGCGAGGAGTCCTCTCAACCACACTTGCACTCTATGGGTCATGTGTGCTTGTAGAATGTAATGGAATAATTAATTAGAGATAAAGAGGTTTTTCCTCACAAAATCATTTTACCAGCTCTCTCTCTTTATCCACCCCTCCAAAGATTTATTTATTTATTATATGTACATGAATACACTGTCACTGTCTTCAGACACACCAGAAGAGGGCATCAGATCCCATTACAGATGGTTGTGAGCCACCATGTGGTTGCTGTGAATTGAACTCAGGACCTTTGGAAGAGCAGCCAGTGCTCTTAACCGCTGAGCCATCTCTCCAGCTTTTACCAGCTCTCTTAATGATATCATTTTAGAGAAAACTTTTGCCTGGTAATTTTGCTAAAATTTTTGGTGGCATACACTCATCTCAGCATCCTAGGCTAGGACAGAAAGATTTCTAGTTTGAGGCTAGCCTAGGAAAAGATGGATTTTGGGAGGAGTAGAGGGATGAAAAGAGCTAAACCTGTAGAAAACATTAGAGGGCCTGAGTGTGGTTCTTAGAATATACATTTTCAAACAATGTAGAAAAAAGGAGCCGGGCGGTGGTGGCGCACGCCTTTAATCCCAGCACTCGGGAGGCAGAGGCAGGCGGATTTCTGAGTTCAAGGCCAGCCTGGTCTACAGAGTGAGTTCCAGGACAGCCAGGGCTATACAGAGAAACCCTGTCTCGAAAAACCAAAAAAAAAAAAAAAAAAAAAAAAAAGAAAAAAGGTCGGGGTGGGACAGAGCAGGAGAGATGGCTCAACCCCTAAAACTTGCTTTTGCCAAGAACACATACCAGACAGTTAAAAATGAAGAATTAAGTTGGGAAATTCACAATCCCTGATCCAATACTTCCAGTAAAGCAGTTGCTATCAAAAGTGCTATGACCACCTAGAATTCAGTTCCAGGAGACCCAACACATTCTTCTGGTCTCTGTGGTGCCAGGTAAACACACGGTATACATTCATACATTCAGGTACTCACATATAAAGATAAAATAAAAAATAGCCAGGCCTGATAGTGCACATTTTAAATCTCAGCACTTGGGAGACAGAGGCAGGCAGAGCTCTTGAATTAGAGGTCAGCCTAGTCTACATAGAGAGCTCCAGTACACCCAAAGCAACATAGTGAGATGCTGTTTCAAAAATAAAAATAAAAAAATAAAGTCAAGTGTAGTATATTCTCATAATCTTAGAGTAACCAGACAAGTGGATTATGGGAGCTCAGTGGCCAGCAACCTATACTATTGGGTAAGTTCTAGGTCAATGGGAGATCTTGCCTCAAAACAAAAAGATGATAGCAGCTGGTGAACCCCACCCTCCCAAGGTGTGCTGAGGCCTTCTCACCTATGAGCACAAAGATTTTCTTCTAAAAGGTGTTTTCAACTTTAGGACTTATACATTTAGAGCTTTGAGTTGACTTTTGTCTATAGTATGATAATTTTTAAGGGTGTTGGTGGTGATGTATGTAGAATATGACATCTACACTACCATTTGTTAGATCTTTTTCCCTTGAAATTGTCTAAGCACCTTTGCTGAAAATCCAATTACCAATGTAAAAAACGGCTCTTTACCCTACTCATCAGACTAGATCATTACATCAACACCACACTGTCTTGTTAACAACAGCAAGTGCTGGGTCTAGGTGTAAGTAAACCTTCCAACTTAGTTCTTCACTTTCAAGATAACTTCTTGACTGACCATTTCACCATTTCATTAGCATAGCCAGGCTAATATAGATAACAGAGACCATGTAAGTCAGGGGGAGTTAACTGGTCTACACTATGAGAATTTTAATAACCAGTGCTACACTTACATTTATTACAGGCTATTATTCCATTAGTAATTACATAAATTACTAAAATATAGTTATTATATAAATTCTAGTTACACTAGAATAATTAAAATAAGGAGTTTTAAATTATCTGTATTGATGTTAGTAACAAAAACTATATATTTATACTATTTCCATATGGTTTTTTCAAACTATTTCCTACATTGAGTGATAGCATTGGTAGAAGTTCAACTAGATTTTGCTACTAACAAAGTAGAAACAAAGTAGAAGCATCTCTCTTTCTGAACTGGACTGCTATATCTTGGTCATCTCTGGAATTAGAAGGCCATGTAACCTCAACACTGGTAACAGAAAACAGCGGCCTAAGTATTAATAATGCAGAAGCTATACTCCTTACCTGTGGCTGGTAGCCAACAGTAGCCACACAACGATGATCTACAAAAGTGAATATCCCTTCAATGTTGTGTCGGGAGATGAATTCTGCTGGCTGACAAATGTTACTCATGTCTGTACAGTTGGGAGAACTAGTTACCTAAGAGAGGAGAGATAAAAATGAGCCAAAATAATAATACCATTAGTTACATAAATATTTTTAATATCTCCATGAGTATCTGTGTAGATATGAAACCAACCAGATTTAGAAACGTCTTAGAAGTTTCACCCAGAAATGCAAAAATGTCAATCCCAATGACAGGCACAAAGTCTAACTCTAATCCTATACAAGTTCTCTCAGCAAGTTGGCAAAGTAAGAAAATACTGAATGTAACCCTAAACCACCTACTTTTTATTTGGGTAGCCTGTGTTCATTATTCAGAGGTTCAAGTTTCTGAGAAACTTAACTGTGTTCATGAAATAATCAAAATCTACGGCTGGAGAGACGGCTCAGTGTTAAGAGCACTGACTGCTTTCCAGAGAACCTGAGTTCCATTCCCAGAATCCATATGGCAGGTCACAACTTTCTGGAACTCCAGTTCCAGGGGATTCAGTAACAGCTTCTAGCCTCTGCAGGCACCAGGCATGTACATGGTGCACAAACATACATGAAAGCAAAACACCCATAAACATAAAATAAAAACTTTAAGATATTTGAAAATCTATTGTAAAGCATGTAATAATAAAAATGATTGTTCTTACTTTGCAAAGGTACAAAAGAAATTAATTGGAAATAGAAAAGTTAAGTACTATAAAGCTAAAAATAACAATGTCAAGGGAGCCTGGCATGGTGACTGATGCCTCTACTCCCAGCATGCAGGAGACTTTAGTAGGAGGATCCCTTGAACCAAGGAGCTAGAGGCCTAAGGTAACACAGGGAAGAGTCATTAGCAATATCAACAACAAAAAGATTACCTCCCTCTCTCATGCTCTTGATTTTAGCTAAATCTGAGAGTAAAAATGTTTATTATAAATATCATTATTATGCTGCACAGTGGTGGTACACGCCTTTAATCCCAGCACCTGGGAGGCAGGCAGATTTCTGAGTTCAAGGCAAGCCTGGTCTACAGGGTGAGTTCCAGGACAGTCAGGGCTGCACAGAGAAACCCTGTCTCGAAAAACCAAAAGTAAATAAATAAATAAATAAATAAATATCATTATTATTTTAGATCTTGAGTTTCGTGGAATTTTCCTATGTATTCACAGAGCAAAAGATAATTAACACAAATAAAATCCAAAAAGTTTTTTTTTTCCTAAACTGAAAGGACATATATGTGAAGACTCATACTTGCCTGCAGCCTGCCAATGGCCACTAGGCAGAATTTGCTCCCCTGGCCAGCCTCTGGGTCATCATCTGGGAGGGAGACACCTTCATGAAGAAAAAGGAGAATGACTCAGAGAGATCACAAATTCAAATCCCTTTAAAGGTAAGTCACTGAAGACTCACTAATATATCTTCCTATGAAAATGCTAACTATAAAACAATCAATTTAAAGATAATCAGTTATACAGAATTTATTAATATATATTAGTCACTGTTTCACGTGTGTGCACTTGTGCATGTGCGTATAATCTGGACTCTTAATCTTTCCCAATGCTGGATTACAGGCATATACTAGCACACCTGGCTTTAACCATTTTATTTTTAACAAATTTGAAAATGCAAGTTCCAAAGGAGTCTAAAAATAGAAATTTTACTTATGCTATGTGACTATATCACACATAGAGAAGACAACATTCCCGCCTAACCAGTGACTTTTAAAGTTAAAAAAAAAAAAAAAAAAAAAAAAAGTTGTCCCCAACACCAAAAGATATTCATTTCCACAGAAAAAGGGAAAAAGAGTTTATCCTTCACGACATTTGTATCTCCCATTTTTATCTAGGATAGCTATACAAAAGTATCAAAGATCATACATACAGTAAATGTATGGTTTATATAAGAAGTTAATGCAACAGTTCATGTGTCATTATGCATAATATTTCAAATTAACTTTTCTCAATCATATTAATTCCCATTTATTGGCTATAGGGCATATGCCAGGCACTGGGGTGTTTGTTTTCCTTACACTAAATCTAACTCACAACAATGATATAAAGGAAGTATGATCTTAAATTGCAGATGAAAAAATCCATGTAAAGATCAAGAAACTTACCATAGGTTAAACTATTCACATAATGTCAGAAAGCAAATGTTAAATTTTTTCCAAATCAATGTTAATTTCTTCTTAAAATATATCAATGGAGGCTGAGAAAAGACTCAGTGGTTAAGAGCACTGGCTACTCTTCCAGACAGGCTCAATTCCCAGCACCCACATGGCAGCTCATACAGCTCAATCCAGCCTGGCATATGCCCTATAGTCAATAAATGGGAATTAATATGATTGAGAAAAGTTAATTTGAAATATTATGCATAATGACACATGAACTATTGCATTAACTTCTTATATAAACCATACATTTACTGTATATATGATCTTTGATACTTTTGTATAGCTATCCTAGATAAAAATCCAGCACTATGAGACTGAGGTAAGGAGACTGCCTTGAGTTCATGGTCATAAACTAAAGACAAAGTCTGATCCTCACACCCTACCACTTTTGCTGCATCCCTTATTTAATCTCAAGTTAAAATAAAGCTACTCTACTCACATCTAACCTTTCCAGAGAAAACCTCCCTTTAAAGTTACTGTAATCAAGCCATTCCATTCCGTGCTCAAAGCTTCTCTTCCCTTTCAGTTTACCCAAATTAATTGCATTAAATACCAATGTTTCAAGCTGGGCATAGTGGCACACACTTTTGATCCTAGCACTTGGAACACAAAGGCAGGTGAATCTCTGTGAGTCTGAGGTCAGCCTGGTCTATATAAAGAACTCCAGGGTAGCCTGGAATACACTAAGACCCTATCTCAAATAAATAAAATAAAAAAATTTCCAGTGTTTTTTTTTTGTTTGTTTTGTCACAGCTATTTAAAGACATAGCATTCAGTGTATACTACTATTATACATGAGAATTATTTTAAACTATATTCAGTTACTGGCTTACTTGTTTTGTTCTGTTTTTTTTGGTCCCAACATAAACCAGACAAGTACTCTATTCCTGAGCTATGTTCTTAGCACTAATAACTGAATTCTATGCCACCGACAGTAGCTCATGCTTGGTAATTTGAGGAGGAGGTTGAGGTGAGAAAACTGCTGAAAATCAGGAGTTCTGGGCCAGAAATAAATAAGTATCTACTTTATACACGATATTACATACCATAAATATAGGAATAAGCATCAGTACTACATTTATTTTATGTGTGTGTGTGTTTGCTTGTGTGAATTTATGGACACCATATGAGTGAGTACAGGAACCTGCAAAGCCCAGAAGAGGGAGACAGATCCCAAGAAACTGGAGTTATAGGCAGTTTAAGCAACATGTGGGTTCTGAAAACTGATCCCAGGTTTTCTGCAAGAGCAGTAAGTGTTCTTAACTGCTGAGCCCTCTTTTCAGCTCCCAATAAAACATTAAAAAAAAAAAAAAAGGTTGAGTGGTGATGGTGCAGGCTTTATTTAATCCAGCACCTGGGAGGCAGAGGCAGATGGAAATGAGGCTAGCTTGGTCTGCAAAGCCTAAGCAGCCAGGGCTACAGAGAAGCCCTGTTTCAAAAACAAACAAACCTATAACACTTTGCAATAAAGCTAATATTGAGTCGTTTTTATGTTTTGGTAATCCATATGTGTAAATGGACTACAGCATTAGTAACAAATGAGAGGAAGTCTATTTTATCTCTATCTTTCTCTTAAGTTATTCTTAAGCACATTTCACAAAGGGGTATATAGCATGTGTTAACTGTTAATTAAACATTGCCAATTGTTTACGTACCCAAGTGTACCCAGAAAGAAACCACTCCACACTTTTCCATACCTGCTGGAGGCCAGGCCTTGATGTAGCCTGTGCAGTGGACTACCACAAAGTGAGGTTCTCCTTCCTTCACAGAGCCAAGTCCATTCCTAGAAGAGGTATAGGAATCAAGGGTGAGATTCTACAAAGGAAACCTATGTTTTAAAAGCATTCATTTATTTATTTATCCATTTATTACTGGTATGTGAGTGCAAGCACCACCTCAAATCTGTGAAGGTCAGAGGAGAACAACTCTGTGAAATCAGTTCTCTCCTTCCACCCTTTTGTAGATTATGTTTTGTAGCAAGTGCCTTTATCTACTAAGCCACTTTGCTGGCCCCAAAATACTTTGTTTTATTTTCATTTATTTTTTTTTTTATATTTGCTCATTTGTTTATACATGTCTGTATGTGTGTGGTAGTGTGGAGGTCAAAGGACAATCTGTGGGAGTCAGTTCTCTCTTAACATGTGAGCTCTCTAGGGATTAAATTCATTGTCAGGTCTAGGAGCAATCTCCTTTATCAGGTAAGCCATCCCAGAAGCCTCCACAAAGCCAATGTTAAAGGGAAACAAAACCCAAGTACCTTTAACATTAGTTTCTTGGATATTCAGAAAACTATCAGTACCGCTCTTTCCCACCAAACCAAACCAAACCAAACCACCAAGTTTTTAGTCCTTGTTGAAGTAAAACACACAAGAAAAGCGGGTAAAGTAGTAAGCAACTTCCTTAAGCAAGAGAAGTTTTTAAAGGTCAGAAACAATACAGGCAGTGGTAGTGCAGGTCTTTGATCCCAGCGCTCAAGATCTCTGAATTCAAGGCCAGCCTGATCTACAGACCAACTTTCAGGACAGCCAGGGCTGCACAGAGAAATCCTGTCACAGAAAAACCAATCAATCAATCAATCAATCAATCACTGAATGGATCAATCTATTAATTAAGTTCAGAAACATATTGTGAGACCATAAGTGACTGTAAGGTAAAGGAAGAGGGTGAGAGCTGGTAAAGAAAGTAAAGAACTCCATCTCTTGATCTTCAATGCTTAAGATTTTACCTGCATCTGTTCCTCAAAAAGCTCAGTCTATTCATGGAAACAGGGTCCACAGAGCTAGTGCCACACCTGTTTAACAAACAGAAGATACAAGTTGCTAGGCTATAAGAAACAAAAACAGTAGGATAAGAAGATCCAACTACACACTGAAAACTAGTAACTAACAAGAAAAGTCAGGCTGAGATTGAGAAACCTTCTATTATTTTGTTTTGCTTAATTTGAGGCAGCACCTTCAAGTCTAGGTTGGTGGAACTATCTATGTGGCCAGGGAAGACCTTGAACTTCTGATCCTTTGATCACTAGCACCTGAGTAATGGCATTACAGGAAGGTACCAACATACCAATCTTATATGGTATTGGGTATTGAACCCATGGCTCCATGCATTTTAGACAAGCACTTTACCATATTTTCTGACTGTTTGTCTTTCTTCCCCACCTCCACCCCTGTGCGTGTATGAGTGTACAACAGAAGACAACTTAAAAGAGTTGGTTCTCTCCCATATATAAGTTTCAGTAATCAAACGTGTATTATCAGGCTGTCCGCCAAGTTCCTTACACAAAGGAACTTGGTTCCAACTCAGACCACTTTATTCATTCGTGTGTGTGTGTGTGTGTGTGTGTGTGTATACACAGACATATATACACATACATACATATATATATAATAGTTATATAAAATTTTTTTGAGGATTTTAATTATGTATTCATCATTGCTCTCTTCAGACACACCAGAAGAGGGCATCAGCCCCATTGAAGATGGTTGTGAGCCACCATGTGGTTGCTGGGAGTTGAACTCAGAAGCTCTGGAAGAGCAGTCAGTGTTCTTAACCACTGAGCCATCTCTCCAGCTCAGACCACTTTTTGAAACAGAATCTCATACAATACAGAATGAACTCAAACTCACTATCTGCTTGCCTTTAAGTCTCAAGTAATGAGACCATAGGAAAGTCCCACCATGCCGACAGATTTAGTAGATTACTTAAAAGTTGAGTATTAAGATATTTCTTGCCAGGTGAGCATCTGGTCACAGAGCAGTAAGCCCTATTTTATTTTTTATTTTTCCAAATTTTGGACTAGAGCTCACTAAGTTGCCCATGCTAGCTCTGGACTTGAGATATTTTTTCTTTAGCCTTAAGAGGAGCTAAGATGAAAGGTTTGGACCAGCAGCTTGAACTCCTTTAAAACTTTTAATTGACCTAAAACTTCAACCAAAACACTTCCATACACTCTTCAAATGCAGTCTCTGTACATCAGAAGGTGGTGGCTGTGTTCTGTGAAGGACTAGATACTAAGCAGTTTTAGTTTGATGGCCATGCAGTCTTTTAACTAGACAGTTCTGAGCAATCAAGCATAAAAACAGCCAAAGATAACAAGTAATCTCAAACAGGAAGAGCTATGGACCTATGAAACTTTATTCACAAATTAAGAGCTACTGTTCTCTGACTTTTGCTTTAAGTGTATCTCTATTTGCTACATTTCATTATTATTTACCTTATTCTAGTCTTACCATGTCCACAAGATAATCTCTCCAATCCTATTTTTCTTCTTTTTCTATTTTATTTTTTTAGATATAAGATCTTACTATGTAGTTTATATAAGCCTGGAATTCATGATCTTCCTACCTTAAGTCTCCAAAGTTCTGGGATTACAGGCATGCACCACCAAATCTAGACTGATTGTTTGAAATCAGGTCTCACTATACAGCCCTAGCAGGCCTGGAAGTTGCTATATAGGCCATGCTGGCATTGTAGCAATCCTCCTGCCTTAACCTTCCAAGTGTTACCATTAAAGGCTAGCCCACTATGCCCAGTATTTTATTTCTTTAAAAAAAAAAAAAAAGGTAAGACAAGCATGGTGGCATGTACCTGTAATCCCAGAACTTGGGAGTAGAGGTGGGCAGATCAGGAGTGGGCAGATCAGGAGTCTAAAGCCACCCTCAAGTACACAGTAAGTGTGAGGCCAGCATTGGGTACACAAGACTCTATCCAACAAATAAAAAACAAAGGATAAAGAAATAAATGGGTAAACGTTACAAAGACTTATGTATGTATCATGTTCTTTTTTTTTTTTTGGGGGGGAAATTTAAAGAAAAAAATTATCGAAGATCTGAAAAACAACTCCTACAAGACTGACTTTTCCATAAAACTGTAGCTACATGATGCGTTGTGTCTATCATGTTAAGATGTGCGTTAGACACAAATACAAGAACCATGAAAACCGCTATTCTTTAACAGTTGAGCCAAGATAAAATGCCTAAGGAACAACATGGATGACTTGCAAAGGATGGGCTCTTTAAGCGCCACTTTAAAAAAAAAAAAAGAGCACAGATGGATGAGTGTTCAGTTGTATACACTGAAGTGAACCTTTGGCACTAGGAATCAGAGCATTTTGTCATAGAGCATTAACACATATTATAAAAGTGCGTAGTGTCAAAGGAACAGAACCACCAGCATTCAAAAGCAGCTTTGTCACCTAGGCAAACACTCTACAGCATGTCTCTCTGTTGTCCATCACTGATGCACTGGTAGAAACTTTGAAATGAAAAAAAAAAAAAAAGAATGAAAAAAGGAGAGGTTACTCCTTTTATTTTCTCTGTTTAAAATCAAACAGAAAACAAACATCAACTCTAACGGTCTTCAAAGTACATCATTTGTACAAGAGAAGGACTAAGAACCAAACTGTTTACAGAGATCCAAGCACGAGTGAGAGAGAGCACGCCCCTCACACGGCTTTCCGATGGTACTCGGGAGGAGCCACTGCATAATCACTGGCACTAACAAAGTTGCAGAATTCTGTGCCAGGTACTTGAGGAAATCATGTAGATAGTTCAGTAATAAAGCAAGGCTTTTCTCATCTAGAGGTATATAGATTTGCACGAAGAATCACAGTAAGTGTGGCACTCCATACACCTGGGACATGGGTGCATCCAGGTGATCGGCGAGAATTTCAGCGTACTGTGGTCTCTCACATTTGTAGAGTAGCTGAGTGCCCAGCATTACATTGAAGTACTCCTTTATCCCTGCCACAACCTCATTAACAGCATACTCCTTATTATCTGTATTTACTGGAGACTTCTTATAATTTGCATAATCCTCCAAAATGGAATCCACATTCTTCTTGGCAGGAGATAAAAAAGCTGCCTTTGTCTGGTGATCAAGTCCCAGTCATCCACAAGCCATGGTTTCAGCTCTTCAGGAATCTTCACTTTGGTAACTTCAACTCTGTGCATGAATGCTTCTTCATTTTCAACAGTAGGATCTACCCAGGCTCTCTTCTTCCTAGGAGGCTGAGGTGTCTCACTGGTACTGCCACCATCTCCATTTCCAGGTGTTTTCTGCTTGTTCTCTTTTGTTTTCACTTCAACATTTTCCTGTTTCAGACCAGATGCCTTCTTCCCTGGAGCAGCCCCTCTCATCTTGCCCTCTACATATTGTTCCTGATTGGCCTTCAAGTTCTCGCCGTTTCTGCAAATTGGTGTCCACGTATTTGAGTACTCTGCTTTCTGGCACCCATTCATCCCAATTTTTATTCCAACCACTGTAATGGATAAAGTACTTCTCTTGTTTGTCCTTTATGGCAACCTTTACACACTTTGCTTCATAAAGAAGAGACCCATGAAAGCACAACACTTGCTCGCCCTCCTGGAATATAGGCTTCGGGTCCTGCTTGGGCGCCATTTATAAATGATTCGCCGTCTCCTCATGTATCATGTTCTATTTAAAGTATTTTCATACTATCGATTGAGCTAATCCTTATAACAATGTTTTAAGTTTGACAGTATCACCTCCAATATTAAATGATGAAGTCAAAGCAACACAAGGCTTATAGTATCAAAATTAGAATTCAAATCCATGAAATACTATGGATTAAAACAATTCACTTGGGAGGCCAAGTCAGACAGATCTGTGATTTCAAGGCCAGCCTGGTCTATATAGCCAATTCTAGATCAGCTAGGGTACACTAATTCTAGATTAGTGAGACCCCATCCCTAAATAAATACCAACATTCCGTCAACTACAGTGATATACCTTCTGTAGACCCAAGCTATTTAGGAAACTCGAATGGAGGGTAACTTGAGTTGAGGATTTTTAAATGAGCGTGGACAACATAATATGAACCCCATTCAAAATAAACCATAGTAATCTGATTCCAACAGCTACCCTAAATTATTAAACTATGTAATATTAAATTTTGTACCTTTGCCAGAAAATCTTTTTTTTTAATATTGTCTTTTTTTTTTTTACTTTGGTGGCAGTTTAGTGTTTTGCCTGCATATATGTCAGTGTCAGGGTGTTATATCACCCTGTTACAAACAGCTGTGAGCTGGTATGTGGGTGCTGGGAATTGAACTGGGGTCCTCTGGAAGAGTGGTCAGTGCTCTTGACCACTGAGCCATCTCTCCAGCCACCAGAAAATCTTTTTTAATCCATTTCTCCTAAGCATTTTCTCAGTACAATGCAGTCTATCTCCACTATACAACCTGAACTATTTTTTCTTTTCTTTTTTTTTTTACTTTCATAAATTGTTTCTTGAGCCAGGCATGGTGGAAGGAGAAGCAGTAATTTCAAGCCAGCTGGACTACATAAAATTCTATCTTAAAAATCTGAAAGAAAAAAAAAAAGGTTAGGTATGGTGGCACATGTCTTTTGTTTTTTGTTTTTTGTTTTTTTTTTTTTTTTGGTTTTTTCGAGACAGGGTTTCTCTGTGTAGCCCGGGCTGTCCTGGAACTCACTCTGTAGACCAGGCTGGCCTCGAACTCAGAAATCCTCCTGCCTCTGCCTCCCAAGTGCTGGGATTAAAGGCGTGCGCCACCACCGCCCGGCCTGGTGGCACATGTCTTTGATCCTAGCACTCGGAATGCAGAGGCAGGCGTATCTGGATCTCTGAGTTAGAGGCCAGCCTAGTCTACAGAGCTGTGTTTGAGGACAGCCACGGCTACATAGAGAAACTCTATCTCGAAAACCCAAAATCTGAAAAATAACATAGCCAGGGAGATTCCTCATCAGGTAAAGGTACCTATCACAAGCCTCATGACCTAAGTTTGATTACCTCAACCCACAATGCTGAAGGGAAGAACCAACAACTCACACCCTAACCACCACACACGATTCCACATCCACATATATCATGCACACACAGGTTTGTGTTTGTTTGTTTTTTGTTTGTTTGGTTTTTTTTTCGAGACAGGGTTTCTCTGTGTAGTCCTGGCTGTCCTGGAACTCAACTCTGTAGACCAGGCTGGCCTCGAACTCAGAAATCTGCCTGCCTCTGCCTCCCAAGTGCTGGGATCAAAGGCATGCGCCACCACCGCCCAGCTAGTTTTTTTTTTTAATCTGAAAAACAAAACAAAAAAAATGCCTATAATCTCAGCACTTAAGATGATGAAGCAGTTCAATTTTGAGTCTAAATACACATATAAATGGAGGTGGGGTAAGGTCTAGAGTTCCGCTGCTATGAATTAAAACAAGATTCTGTATTAGTCTTGTATCAGGCAGTATATAATCTTTAGAACCTAATGTTTCTTTTTTGACACAAGTTCTCAAAATGGCTGGCCTCAAACTCACATATGGCTGCCTCTGCCTCCTGAGTACTATGATTTAAGACTCACAATGTCTCTGGGCAGTGGTGGCGCATGCCTTTGATCCCAGCACTTGGGAGGCAGAGGCAGGCAGATTTCTGAGTTCGAGGCCAGCCTGGTCTACAGAGTGAGTTTCAGGACAGCCAGGGCTACACAGAGAAACGGTGTCTCGAACCCTTCCCCCCACCAAAAAAAAAAAAAAAAAAAAAAGATGTGCAATGTCACACTCAGTTTATCTATTGTTGTCTTTTTATTACCTATTTTTATTTTATATGCATTGGTGTTTTGCCTGCATGTATGTCAGTGTGAGAGTGTCAGATCTTGTAGTTACAGACAGTTGTGAGCTGCCATGTGGGTGCTGGGATTTGAACCCAGGACTTCTAGAAGAGCAGTTAGTGTCCTTAACTAATGAGTCATCTTTCCAGCCCATCTGTTTTGTTTTGTTTTTAAAGATTTATTTTATTTAGCTGTATGCATGGAAAAAGGAGGGGACCTATCTGTGAAGGCTGGAGGCTTTGAATCTCCTTGGAGGGACAGACAGATGGCTACAAGCTATCTGATATGCGTGCTGGGAAACTAGCCCCAGTTCTCTGCAAGAGCAATATAATCTCTTATCTGAGCCATCTCTCCAGCCCCAGAAGTTAAATGTTTTTTTGATCCATGTATATGTATGCGTATGTTCATGTTGTGCATGCACACGTATATGGAGGCCAGAGACCAACCTCACATGTAGTTTTTCATCTTAATTTTTTTAAAATGTGTATTAATGTTCTACCTGTATATAAGTGCATACCTAGATACACAGAAACCAGAAAAAGGTGTCAGATGCCTTGGATTGGAGTCATAGATGGCTGTGAGCAACCATGTGGATGCTGGAAGTTGAATCAGTGCTATGGAAGAGTAGCTATTACCCTTAACTGCTGGGCCATCTCTCTAGCCCCCTCCAATCTTGAATTTTGAGACAGGGTCTCTCAATAGGATCTCGGGCTCACCGATTTGGCTAGGCGTCTCCAGAAATGGAATTATCTAGCTTTTTCCATATGTGCTGGGGGTTGAGCTCAGGTTCTTCAAGCTTGTACAACTTAGTACTGAGCGATCTCTCCAGTTTCTGTCTTCACTTAAAAAAAATTCATCTTTATTTTATGTGTATGAATGTTTTGGCTGCATGCAAATATATGCACCATGTATGTGGCCTGCTGGCCCAGACTAACAGACCCCTTAGAACTGGAGTCACAGGTGGCTGTGAACCACCATGTGGGTACTGTGAAAGAAACCTAGGTCCTTTAGAAGAACATCAAATGCTCTTAATTAGTAAGACATCTCTCCCACATCCTAAATCCAGTTAAAACATTTTTAATGTGCATGGGTGTTTTGCCTGCATGACTGCACCACACGCATACCAGTATGATAAAATAACTGGTTCTTGAAAATGAAATGTAATCCAACTATGGCCAGGAATGGAGCTCTAGCTACATTCTGTTAATGACTCTAACAGAAATGAAAGCCTTAGCTGCTCCTTACTCCTACCCCAACACAACCCCAAGCACCACACCTCATTCGGCAAATGAAGGATCTTCTTGAGCCCATACACATCCTCATGGAAGACTGCTGACCTTCCTTTTTCACTGTTCCAGTCTTCAGATCCAGGATCCGCCCTGGACAAGAAAGTGGAGAGCAATCTCAAGTTAATTCTTGTGGATGGGAAAGGGAGAAGACCTGCAAGGCAAAGCTCAGTGTCCAACTGTGTCTTCCGGCTTCCATGTCTATGACAGAGATGTTTTCTTCTTGAAGCCTAAACTACTTCCATCCTCATATAGGAATCTCACTATTAGTTCCAAAATGGCCCAAGAACTGTCTGAGTAAAGCAAGAGTGGAAACTACTAGTATGATTGTGCATGTGAGTCCACCCCTGTATGTGGAGGTCAGAAGACAACTATGTGGAGCTGTCTCTCCTCCCACTGTTACGCCGTCTACAGACTAAGCTTTGATTGCTGGGCTTCCATGACGCTCTCCTTCACCACTGAAGCATTAGGCCAGTCTACTAATTATCTTCAAGCTTGGGGTAGGGGTAGTGTCTGGTTTAAAAACAAGTAATTTTACACGCTAAGAAACACGTATGTGTCCAAAACCAAAACAGTTTCTCTCCTTTATTTATTAAAAAAAAATAAGTAACATTTGGGGAAAAGGAAAATTAAGAGAAATGAAGAAATGAAATGTACAAAATCACAAAAGAGGGGAAACAAGCAACACTAATATGAACATTTGCACTGCAAAGACATTGGTGTTTCTCAGATTTTAACTGCTAGTCACTTGTTTCCATTTGTTAGGTCGTATACAGTTGCTAAAACCAGATGTCACTTATTCTCTAGCCAAATGCTGGCTAAAGAACTGATTCACATCTAAATGGGTGGAGGGGAAATGATCCAGTAGAGGTAAATGACCACACCTCATACACGGACCAAGAGCCACTCCCCTATACAATTAAAATCTATTATCATAGAACCTAGCATAAATTCAAACACGAGTGGGTATGAAAAAATGCCAGAGCCGGGCGGTGGTGGCGCACGCCTTTAATCCCAGCACTTGGGAGGCAGAGGCAGGCGGATTTCTGAGTTCGAGGCCAGCCTGGTCTACAGAGTGAGTTCCAGGACAGCCAGGGCTATACAGAGAAACCCTGTCTCGAAAAAAAAAAAAAAAAAAGAAAAAAAAAAAAAAAGAAAAAATGCCAGGTAACAAAATACAAGCATAGATAATTCTTTTATTATGTGAAGACAGAGGAAGGAAACTATTATAAATTTCAATTTCCCTATTTTATTTAAGATACTATTAAGATAGAAATGAACATTTATAGGAACACAAACACTGATGAAATATTTTCTAAGAATAAGCTAAAAAATAGATATTCTACATGTGAATTAAAAACAATTATATTCATTAAGAAAAAAAATTTTAGAAGCTCTGCCAGATTCAACAAACCAATGTAAGGGCTGGGCTTAAATATCTTAAATACATCAACAAAATAAAGGGTTTCCCCCACTTATTTGCTGTCCATCCAACTCTCACCTGTTAGGGCATTTTCTGAAGTAGAGAGCTGCTCTCGAAGTTTATCCACATCATCTGGGTGCACCTGATCATAGAGTGTGCTCCCAAACCATTCAGACTGTGGCTGGTTCAAAACAGGAGTCACTGAGTCAGAGACATACACCACCCGGCCAGTCTCACAGGAGACAATGAACAGAAAGCCATCTGCTGCCTCCAAGATCAAATGCTTCAGTTCCTGGTCAAGAAAATAAACCAAAGTTAACAGTGAACTCTGGAAAAACATATACAACTAGTCAAGCGAAGCAGCAAGATTCTTGGGTATACATGCATTGCCTCACTAGGAATCACAGGCTTACCTCAATCCAAGCCATGGGTGCCTAACCTAAATATCCACTGGCAAACTTTTTACAATAAGTATTTCTGCAATTTCTCTAAGTTGCTATTCACCTCTCTCTCTTAGTACTCAAGGGAGAATAAAAAGGCTTACAATGAATGAGAAGCCTTTTGCAGGGGACAGGGGTCTTCTGGCCTTCTTTCAGCCTCTCAAGTACTAGAATTACAACTAATACATATGACTAATAACTGTTGTCTTTTTTTTAAAAAAAAAAAAAAGATAGAGTCTCATAGATACCAGTGTGAATTCAAACTTGCTACATAGTGGAGGGTGACCTTGAATTTTTAATCATCCTGGTTCTGCCTGCCAGGTATTGAGATTATAGGTATGCAGTAGCACACTGGTTGTATGGGTACTGTTAATTAAACCCAGGGCTTTATGCATGCTAGGCAAGTGCTCTGTAACGTGAACTCTACACCCAGCCTCTGCACCCGGCTGGTTGATCTATCCTCCATGTTTTCATTTTAGGATCCTCTCACAATCTCCCTTTCCACGCCAACTTATAAACACTTATAAACTTATAAACACAAACATTTCTTAATTCCATCCGAATCTTCCCTCAACTTGTTCAGAATATGCTATTATTTCAGGATTTAGGTTTTAATGTTTAGAAAGTAACCATTAAAATACGAACTGGGTTTGCCCAATGCTGCTTGTGTTACTATTATGTTAATTTTGGACCCCAAACTAGTTTTTGATTGATCAATAAAGAGCCAATGGCTGATGGCTGGACAGGATGGAGAAGGCAGGACTTCTAGGTTCCCTGGGGGAAAACAAAGAGGGAAAAGAAAGGACTCCAGGAAAGTGGTCCCTGGGAGGGCTGTCTAGAAGCCTCGTGGGCAACAAAGATAGGGGGCAGCCCAAAGGAGCCAGGGAAGCAAAGATAAAATATAGATTTTAAACGATATTAACCCAGGAATACCAGAGGGAAGTATTTGCTGACTGCGGAGAGTTTTAGACATGCTCAGCCATTGAACTAGTCAAGGCATGTCAAAGTTAAGCTGGCCTATGTGTGTCTTTTATTCACGAATCCAGAGAGCTTCTGGGCGGTGCTCACATGTAACCCACTGGGAGCCAAAGCAGTCTAACTAAGTCATCCCTACAAAAACATAATCAGATCTTTGTCATTTTGAGGGTAGATTAAGGATGGTAAGATGAGCAAGACCATGTTACACTCTCTCTTGCTTTTCAATTACCCCTCCATCTTCCCTGCAACCCACTACCTCTGTTCTGTTGTTGTTGGTTTAAGTGGTTTACTTACAGCCTCCTAAGTGATGATTCAAGTCCCTTCTCCTGGATTCTCATCATCATTTTTTAAATTCAATCTCTCTACACAACCATGTAATACTACCCACTGCACCATGTAACTTTCATTTTTGCTTAGCATCTTCTAAAACTCCATTCATTTCTGCTCCACACTCTCTTCTCTTTGTTCATGTTACACGTAGATACTTCCTAGGTCCTATTCATCCTCTTCTCAGAAACCATACACATGCTTCCGCACCATGAGAGAAAATCCAAGTCCACCCCTGTACCTTCCCCTCCACACCACCACACTCCTCCCCCAGTCCCAAGTATTCCTGAACTGCAATGTAACTCACAGATACCTTGGCTGCTGAGACTACAGTAGTGTGTCACCACGGCTAGCACCTAATTCCTCTTTCTATATCTATACTCTATCAGCCTGTTACAACAATTATTAGTTACCAGTTTATATTATCTGTTTCTACCAGTGACCTTTTTAAAAAAAAAAAATTCTTTGTATTTCTCACAGCACAAGTACCTGGTTTGCCACAAAAGAAGCATAACAAGAGTTTAATAAATACCTGAATGTATTCTGAGGATATAAACTGACTATTTATATGTACATAGCTATTAAATATGCTCCATGGGATAGCAAATAGACCACCCTATTTGGAGAACTTACTCCTTTCTCTCGTCATATTCCTATAATTCTAAGACAAAAATGGTGACATTACATTAAATGTCTTTGCCTGTATTTCCTAAAACTTCCCACAGTGTTCACACATTTTATATGTGTATACTTATTTTAGACACAGGCTCAAATATAACCATTTTATATGTGTATGTATCTATTTTTAGATGCAGTCTCATACATAACAGGCTGGCCTGGAGGAGGATGACTCCAATTCTCAATCTCCTACTTCTGCCTCAGCACTGAAACGACAAGTTATGAGCTACCACATCCAGTTACCATACCCAACTGCATATGGTGTTGGGATCAAATTCAGGGCTTTGCATATTCTAGGTATGAACGATTATATCTTTTTATTTTTGAAACAGGGTCTTGCTATGTAGCTCTGGCTGGTCTAGAACTCTGTAGACCAGGCTGGCCGTGGTTTCCTAAGTACTGGGATTAAAGGCATCCATCACCATGCCCTACCCAATCATGGATTTTTAATTGAAATGTAACAAACATGTCTTCCCTAGTCATTCTCAGCCAAGTCTAGAGAGACTGAAGTCAGACATGCCACCATTGCACATCTATCTCACACACAATATCACCCCAGAAGCCATCTCTTTTCTGTATGTCTCTTCCCATCATTTCTCAGTTATGTATCTTACTACTCACACTTATGTTCACATTTAGTTCTTTCTTTGGTCAATAACAGAGACTGAACCTGAGGTCTCCAGCACAGGCGAGTGTTCTACCAATGAACTTCAGACATAACTCTTAGATGAAGTTCCTGAATGATGTGAAATATTTCTGCCCTGTTTTCCTCATGGAATTGCCTAGTACACTCCTCTCATCATTAAGACTGAAAGTTGCTTCAGAGTAAGGCAGATTTCCTCAGGCTCTATAAACCTAACCCAAGGAACACTGGTCTATGAGTATGGCAATTTCTCTGGGATCAAACCCTTCTTTCACTTATGTACGAGCCAAGTTCTAAAATACCTAAAACCTTGCTAAATAAATTCTCACAACTAATTTATCTATTTCTCACTTTCCCAATACTTAATCAGTTATAGCCAAGAGCTGAAATTCATTTTTCCTTGTCTGATGTTTCCTGAAGAACCAAGCTCCTAAAGCTGGACATTGTGGCACATGTTGGCAATATACTGAGTTGGATGTCAGCCTGGGCTATACACGAGACCCTCCCCCAAACAAACAAGCAAGTAAGCAAACAAACAAAACCATTAAATTAGTCCAAAACTTTCAACAGATATACTCAGAATCAGTTTTAAGACCCAGAGACCTGATCAGTGAGGAAAGATGGCTTGTAGGAGCCATCAGTAGATGTGTTGCCAGTTCCCCTCAAGGACTTCATGTGAGAAACGGCCATGCGTAAGATGGTTAGCTTGTCTGGTTTTCGAGCCAGGGCACTACAGGTAGGTACCATGTCTGACAGTTCTGTGATGTAAGCTGTCATCTTGTTCCGACGCCGCCTTTCTATTTCGCTATGATTTTCCCTGCATAAAAAAAAAGAAAGAAGCCCCGTTCTAGGTGGTCATACCTGGTCCTTTGGTACAGGAGAGTGATATGGTATCTGGTCAGCTGCTGAAGGATATAGTAACTTGGATTTGATGATGTTCAAATCTCAGAAGCCAAGCAGGCCAACCTCATGCAGACTAAGCATGAAACAAACTAACAAAGTCTAGAAAAAGAACAAGTACACAATGCGTCTCCAGTAAACCACTTCCATTAAATTACCACTTCTTCAGAGTAAAGAAATATTTGAAAGAAATAATTAAAGCCAGGTGTGGTGGTGCATGCCTTTAATCCCAGTACTCAGGAGGCAGAGGCAGGGCGATCTCAGAGCTCAAAGCCAAGCTGGTCTACAAAATGACAGCAAGGGCTACAGAGAGAAATCCTGTCTCAGGGGTAAGGCTGGGAGTGAGTGTTTTTTTAAATGTTAACTTCACTTACTTAAGTTCCTAAGGGGATAAATCTCAGTTTCACTAACTACATGTTTTCTATTTAAAACATTTGAAGCCTATAAAATAAAGTGACCAACTTTTGCCAAGTTAAGTGAGTGAATCAATAGCTTATGAAAGAAATAACAGTATAAAGGCCAGACACGATAGCACGTTTACAGTTTCAATACTCGAAGACTAAAGCACAAGAATTTTGAGTTTGAGGCCAATCTGGGCTATACAGCAAGTTCCAGGGTAACATGGACTACACAGTGATACCCTGTTCCAAATATCTGAATGAGGCCAGGCATGCTGGCACATGCCTGTCTACAAGCTCTGCAACTGAGAGGCTAAGGCAGGAGGATCACCATGAACTTCCAAGGTGAGTCTGAAGCCAGCCTGGGCTACATAGCAAGATCTGTCTCAAAACTAACCCCCACCCCCTTTTTAAGGAAGAAGAAAAGCAGCAGCCACCTCAGCCTGGTAATTTAACTCAGGTGGTGGAGTGCTTGTCTAACAAGGCCAAGGCTCTGGGTCTGATGTCTAACAGTCATTAAAACCTGTGATTCCAACACTTGAGTGGATAGCTCCTTCTCAGCTCCGTATCAAGCCTGGGCACAGCCTGGAATACATAAGACTGCCTTTAAAACAAAGAAAGTGAAAAAGGGAAAGGGAGAGGAAAAGCCAGAGTGGTAACACCCACCTTTAAGCCCAGTACTCAGAAGTAGAGGCAGGGGGATCTCTGAGTTCTAGGACAGCCAGTGCTACATAGTGAGACCTTATCCCAAAAAAAGAAAAAAAGGAAAGAAAAGGAAGACATGGTAGTATAAATTCTTTTAGAATATCAAATGCTGCCTTGTCAAAGTTGCTTTTGGCATTAAGATACAGAACTGGAGTATTTTGGAATTGTATTTGTTATACTAATGCACAAAATTCTTATCTGGGTTTGGCAGTATACTGAACTTAAGAGAGTCCAACTTATCTTGTGGGTCCCCAGACTGAGCACAGGGTACTGAGGGGAGAAGGGTAGAGTAGGGAAAGGAACATCAAAAGCATGGAAAGAGAACCTGGATCTCACCATGGTAACAAAGATCTCAAAAGTGAGGCAGAATTACAGTATAGCTGTCAAAAGGAATAACCTAAGAGTCTACAAATGGAAATTCTGGAAAGCTAAGAGGTTGTTCAGGGTCTTCCATAAAGACGCCTCTAAAGGAAACCAAAAGGCTGTATGTATGTACTTCAGCTCCTAGCTGAGCAGCTGGGCTTTATTGTCTATGTATTTCTCTTACCACTTATGGATCTATTCTATAGAGAAAAACAAAACCACAATACCTAACACCAATGCCCTTGTTTATAATGAGCCAACTGAAGCGAGAGGATTAGCTGGCTTTCTCAGAGCTGCCCTTCTCCCCAGTGCAATGTTTTCCAGTTCTCTGAAGGCTGGAAGCATAGCAGTAGCAGCCCTGGGTGAAAACAGTCACAGAATGAATTTGTGACCCAGCTTGAAGAAGTAATACAAGGGGACAATAGTAAAAATATTTGTATTAATGATCCAGTTACTAGTGAAGCATGCCAACTCAGAGACCAGAGCAGAAAAGTTTGAGTGCAATGCAGTATTTCTGGATCATGGACAATAGTCTAAAGAGAACTAAAACAGGTCCTGAAACATAGCTCAGTGAGTGGCACAGTGCTCACCCACCACACACAAAGCTCTGAGTTCAGTCCCTAGTACTCTCTCAAAAGAAAATCTGACTACAGAGATGATTTATCTGGACATAATGGCACATATCTGTAATCTTAGCACTTGGGCAAGGAGAATAGGGATTTTTAAGGCCTATATAAAGTACATGAAACCCTATCTTTTTTTTTTTTTAAAGGTTTTTGGAGACAGGGTTTCTCTGTGTAGCCCTGGCTGTCCTGGAACTCACTCTGTAGACCAGGCTGGCCTCGAACTCAGAAATCCGACTGCCTCTGCCTCCCAAGTGCTGGGATTAAAGGCGTACACCACCACCGCCCGGCATGAAACCCTATCTTGAAAGAGAAAAAGAAGTCTCTTTATGAAAGATAAAAAGGTTCCACTTTATAGGTTAATATTTAGTTACTCTCAAACATTTAAAAAAAAAATCTACTCTTAATTTTAAAGTACCCATCTTCTTAGTATCTGACAAATTTCTGAAACCGAAGTCCAGAAAACTAATGTGTGTGCACATATACACTGTGTGAGCATGCATGTGCATGTATGTCAAAACCAAAGGTCAATTTGAAGTATCATTTTTAAGATATCCACCTCCCACCTTGTTTTCTGAGGCAGCATCTCTCACTAGGACCCAAGGCTTTACTCCTAAGCTAGTGCAGCTGCCCAGGGAAAGATCTACCTCTGCTTCCCTGTTGTTCTAGAATTACAAACACAAGCCAATATAAACCCACACCCTCCTTTTTAGTGGGTTCTGAGGATAACTCTGGTAATCAAACTTGCATAGCAAGTTCTTTACAGACTGAGCTATCTCTCCAGCCTAGAAAATCCATCTTTTAAATAGCTATACCAAGGTAGCTAAAACTTTCCTCAGAAATTATAAGGGTTCAATCAGTTCTACTGACATAGTAATCTAGATTGTGAATCTACACAGGGAAGTCCAGAGTATGTGTTGTGGCCCAAACACTGGGAACGATGGCAATTATCGGAATTCTGATAGAGAGTGTGTTCCTGTTACAGCACCAGTGGACACAGCCACATTAGCTCTAAATCCCTTTCATTCTGTGGATCTTAGTGATGAAGTAAAGAAAAAAATAAAAATTTTCAAAATGAACACCAATTTACTCTTCCCTCCAAACCCCAGGTAGGGTTTCTCTGTGTAGCCCTGGCTGTCCTGAACTTCTTTGTAGACCAGGCTGGGTTCAAACTTATAGAACTCCACCTGCCTCTGCTTCCCGAATGAATGCAAGGATCAAAAGAGCCACCACATCTGGCTTAATTCACCCACTTCCTGATGGGGAAGCCAAAGTTCATATTATACCCCAACTTGTAAAACCTCATGTCCTCCTTTGCCACAAGTAAGAGAAAACACAGAAAGGGAAAGAAAAGATGGGTTAGACAGAGGGTAAGAAGGCAGCATCTGCTTCATGCTAAACAACACAGCTCCTACCTGGCAAGTCTCTCTTTATCCGCAGAGCTCTGCTCATCATCCGACCTAAAAACAGAATTGATGAACTAAGCGAAAATTAAAATAAAAAGGAAGAAAGGAAGAAGAAAGGGCAGATGAAAGTGAGGGAGGAAAATGAAATGCAAAATGGAAAGGAAAGAAAAGAAATGAAATGGATACAGAGAAAAGGGAGGAAATGGCCATACAAGTAGAAACCTTGCTTTGAATCTATAGAATTGTATTTCTGCAAGAAGTAACTTCTAAGACCAAGAGTCAAGGCCAATTAGAAACTAATCTCAACACAAAAAACACTTTGTTAAACAATCTGTACAGAAACCAAAGATACAGAGGGTGAACAAGAACTAACCAGGGAATTCTGAATTATCATTCTTATGAACTGCTGGCATCTGGGAAGAAACTCTTATTCACATTCGCTACTGTGTATTAGTGACTAAATTACACAGCTCAAACAACGGATTAGAAATATAATTTCCTAACACACACATACACACACACACGAAAAATTATGACAAGACTGTTTTTGCCAATGTAATATTTAGTGTGTCAGTGTGCTTTTCCATGTGTGCCACAGAGTACACACAGAGGTCAGAGGGCAACTTGTGCGAGTTGGTTCTCTTCTTTCACCCAGTGATGAAGAACTTAGAGCTAGAACTTGAGACCTCAGGCATGGGATAAAAGTCACACACTGAGTCATCTAGCTTGACCATGACCAGATGTTACTCATGAAATTACATCCTTAAACCAAGAGCTAGAGTTCTTGCATATTCTCTATCACTGACACACTCCTAATCTAATGAATTCTGGTTCAGGCACCCTAGTACTTTTTCTATAATTTAACCAGTATCAATCCCTCCTCCCTTGAAAAAAAAAACCAAAGGTTTTCACTAAATTAATCCCAAAAAAACCAAAACACTTAAGAATGGGTGGCAGGTAGCAGGGGCTAGGCATGGTAGTGTGTGCCTTCGATTCTAGCACTTGAGGAGTTCAAGTCAAGAATGGCATACACAGAGATACATAGGATAACCAGGGCAATGTAGAAAGACTGTCTCAATACCCAACCCCCAAATAGGGGAGAGAGAAACAACTGAAAAAACAAGGTACTAGCTAATTCAGTATATCAGTACTCATTTTAAGAGAGATAAGCCTCAAATACATTATCTAGTAAGGTATATTAACAGTCCAAAAAGCCTCAGCTATTAAAAATGACAACAATGGGACTGGAGAGATAGGTCAGTAGATAAGGAACACTGGCTGCTCCTCCAGAGAAACTGGGTTCAATTTCCAGCAATTTACAATAGTCTCTAGCTCTAGGTCTAGAAGATCTGATGACCTCTTTTGTCCTCCATGGATACCGGGTACCCACATGCTGGCTGTACAAACATATATGTAGGCAAGACCAAATAAAGAAAAAATAATAAGTAAATTTTTAAAAACCTTTTAAAGACAATGACAAAAAGCATTATTTCAATGGTAGAACACTTGTGAACATGAAAACTGAGTAACAGGCCAGAGAGACTGTCTCACATAAACAAAGATAATAAAGCCAAGCATGAAAATAAAATAACTTCTTAAGACTCTGCCTTAAGGGCTAGAGAGTTGGCTCAATGGTTAAGAGCACTGGCTGCTCTTCCAAAGGTCCTGAGTTCAATTCCCAGCAACCACATGGTGGCTCACAACCATCTGTAATGAGATCTGATGCCCTCTTCTGGTGTGTCAAGGACAGTGTGCTCATATACATTAAATAAATAAATAAATCTCAAAAAAAAAAAAAAAAGACTCTACCTTAAGATGGATATAGTAAGCAGCAGCTACTTGTGATGATGAAATAGGGAGAAATGCTTGAGCCTAGGGATTTGCAACCGAGTAAATTATTGTTGTTGTTGTTATTTTATCAACATATGGAAAAATTCCAATAAAATAGAAACTAAAATCCTTACAATCTTGGCACTGGAAAGGCAGAGACAGGAGGGTCCCAGGGGCTCACTGAGCAGCATCCTAGTCGACCGAGCGCAGTCCAAGACCGAGAGAGGCTCTATCTCAGGGGTGGGGTGGGGATGGGGGGTTCTATGTCTTTTCCAAGCATGCTTCCTTCTCATCAACATTCTGGGCTTCTCTACTCTGTCTCTAAAGCCTCCCTCACCACCAACGGCTGCCTGCCCATCAATGTCTCATCTCCAGGCCAGCTTAAAATGACATGGCCTTTTTTCCTCTCTCATCCATTCTCTTCCTCCAGCCAGTGGCTGATGTTTTACAGCTTACCTACTCTGTTCTTCTTTTAAACTCAAATAAAATTGTTCAAGTGTTAAAAATAAGAATTTTTTTTAAAAAAGATAAAACTGCAGAGAGCTATGAAGACTGTAAAATGTATGCACATATGCTGAAGAGAAGACAGATAACAGAGTAGTTACACCTGCCTGTTCCTTATTCTAGATAGTTTTTAACAGCCGGGCGGTGGTGGCGCACGCCTTTAATCCCAGCACTTGGGAAGCAGAGGCAGGCGGATTTCTGAGTTCGAGGCCAGCCTGGTCTACACAGTGAGCTCCAGGACAGCCAGGGCTACACAGAGAAACCCTGTCTCGAAAAACCAAAAAAAAAAAAAAAAAAAGCACTAGATAGTTTTTAACAACAAAACATTCATTTTCAAAAGATCAGTAAATTCACCTATTTTTAGCTTTTGAACATCTACTGATGTAACAAATACATTTTGTTTGAAGTTAATCATTTAAAATTCCTTTTATTAGTAGTAGTAAGAGTCACACAACCCCTCTACTCCAGTATTTCTAAACAGAATAGGACATACACAGATTAAATAATCCAGGTTGTGTTTTATGGCTTTCTAGACTCTCAATCAAGAGACTGAGGACTCGGCCTGTGCCTGCCCTAATGATGATCTGACCTTGTTTTTTGGGGATCTCACGTAGCCAAGGCTGGTCTTGAACTACATAGCCAAATAACTTTTTGTTTTTCAAAACAGAGTTTCTCTATGTAGTCCTGGAACTCACTCTATAGACCTGACTGGGCTCAAACTCACAGATATCTTTCTGCCTGCCTCTGCCTCTCTCTGTGCTGGGATTAAAGGTGTGTACCATCACTGCCTTGCTGCCAAGTAACTTAAAAAATAAAGATTTACCTATTTTCATTTTTATGCATAGAAGTATTTTTACTTGTATGTATGTATGCGCATGCAAGCCCAAAGAGGCAAGAAGAGGGCCCTGGATCTGCCCAGAATTGAATGATATATGGTTGTGAGCCACCAGATGAGTGCTGGGAATTGAACCCAGGTCCACTGCAAGTAGCAGCTAGTGCTCTCTAGTCCCTAACTTAGGATTTCTAATATCTTGACTCCACTTCCATAGCACTGAGATTACAAGTTTTATAGCTAGACTTAATAGAATCTGAAAGATTGTAACTCAAAAATCAATAATTATTAACTTTTCCTTTAGAGATTATTGCATCCTTAAGGGTTCACCTATTTCAAGAAGTTTTGATAAACTGCTCTTGAAAAACTCCCTAGCTTTTTAGTTTACTAGTGCCATGGCCATATTTCTGGGCCCAAACACTCATGATTTCACAGCTGGCCTAATCGTTTAGAAGATTCTATCTACCCTCCCTCTTTCTACTTATTACTTACCTACTACCTACCGATCTGTTCTTTTCAATCAACTCTATAGACTCCCAATACTGTGTCTAAAAGATAACTTCTCTTCCTGATATTTCTTGGTTCTCTAGATCAATGGTCCTCAAAGTAGATCCCACTCAGGCAGGTTCAGCAGTGAGTGAATACTGTTAATAAGTACTCACAAAAGACCTAGCAGACAGGCTCAATGAGTAAAGGTGCTTGCTGCTAAGTCTAGTTTCATCACTGGGACTCATAGGTGGAAAGCAAGAGTCTAACCCCAGAAGTTGTCCTTTGAGCTCAACATGTGGAATGTCACAAACACACATAGTTTCTCTCTCTCTCTCACAATCAATCAATCAGTCAATCAATGTAATAAAACCTTAAGCAAGTAATCATTGGGCTATAGAAACAGCTCGGTGGGTAAGTGTGCTCGCTGCTCTTCCAGGAGCCTGATGTCTTCTTTTGGCATCCAAATTCATATGTATATACCCATTTATCTATAATCTATACAGACACACATAATTAAAAATAAAATAGATTATTTTTAAAGTAATTAATTAAATACAACACTTAAAAATAAAGTTATTCATTTTTGAGGTGATTCCGAGCTCAATTTTGTGTGTGTGTGTGCACACACGCGCACGCATGGGATGGTTAAAGGACAACCTCGGTTGTTGGTCTATGCCTTCTACTTTGTCTGAGATAGATTCACTCTTATTGTTCACTGCTCCATACGCCAAGTTAGCTGCGCCATGTGTTTGTGGCTATTCCCTTGTCTCTCTCTTCTGTCTCCCAATAAGGACGCACTAGGACTACAGACTCTTGGGATATATCAACATTCTATGTGGGTTCTGGGGTTAAACACTTTCAATCCTGAGCCATCTCCCCAGCCAAAAACTCACTATTTTCTAAATTTTTAATTATTTATTATCATTGTGACTATATGATGCACATATATAAGTACAGGCACATGAGTATCACATTGTGTGTGTGTGTGTGTGTGTGTGTGTGTGTGTGTGTGTATGTGTGTGTGTAAGGGGAAAACTTACAGGATTTGAGCTTAAGAATACTGATTTATTTACTTATTTCCAATGATTTATATGAGAATAAAAGTCCCTTGCCAAAATAAGAGGTTAATAAGAGGTTAAATGTTCAGTTCAATTTTCCTTTCCTTTCTGTCCCTAGCTGTTTTGAAAACATAATACAAAAAGGGGCCCAAACACCAACACAGCTCCTAAAAAATGAGTTAATTCTTGGGAGTGGTTCTGAAATTAGGATAAACATTTGTTGATCCTGCGTAAGTCCAATGAATCAAGACAGTTTTTATTGTGCATTTGGTGTTTGGGGCCATTGTACTGAAGCAAATACTCCCTTTGCACTTTGTCCTAATGCTTAAGCCTTCTACTTGTGCCTTTTTGGTCTCTCTCCAGAGATATATCATACTCATTCGGTTGAAGGTAATGGGGAGAGTGGTAAGGGGCACAGGCTTATACTTGGAACCCAACATCTTGGCTCCCCAAGTATGTAAGTATGTATGTATGTAAGTATGTATGTATGTATGAATGTATGTATGCATGCATATATGTGTACATCTGTATATATGTATGATCATGCACATTAGATATCAACAGAAGCCAAAAGACAATGTAAGGCTCCCTGGAGTTGGCGTTACAAGAGGTGTGAGCCATCATGTGCATGCTAGAAACCAAATTCAGGTCCTCTGCAGGAGCAACAGCACTCTTACCCATAAAGCCATCTCTCCATCCACATGACATCCTCCTCTCTTTTTTAAAGAGTAACCTACAGCAAGAATTTTTTAAAAGTAAAACCAGTATATGAGTTGAGAATGATTACTCTTTAATAAGTAAAATTAGTGTACTTCATAATCTTCTGGCAGTTATTTAAACAAACTTAAGTTTAGTATCCAGAATAAGAACTCATTTAAATGAATAAACCATTTTCTATAAAAATTCTTCTGTATTTGTACCAATATAATAAAATATACACAAGAAGTCTACCGCTGGTGCTCCTGTAGATACAATACACACACTACTAGAACTTGCATACATGAGAGAAGCATTATGTTAAAATACGCCACTAGCTTCAAGTCAACACTCTTCAGAAGAGGAAAGAAACTAAACAGAGAAGTTCACTCTCACCTAAGTAAAATTTAAACCCACCCTTTAGACTGCTTGACCCCGTAACCTGGACAAGCACTCTAGCACGTTACCTGGCAAACCGCTCTTTGTCATTGCACATCTGTTCTTCATCACATCTGAAAAAAAAGAGCAGGTAAAAGACTAATTTAAACCCTTGTACTTATATCCACTCCACTCTAAATAAAATAAAAGCTAGAAAGAAGTAAAACTATTCAACAGGGAAAAGATAATGGACAAGCATCACAAAGCAACGGATGTGAATAGCATCTGAAAGAACATGAAGAGCTGCTATCTATGATTTCTCAGTTATCACACACAACAAGATGATGTGATGAAAACATGAAATGTCTCACGAATGCCCTAAAGTTGGGAATATATTTGGTGTTTTTGTTTGTTTGGGGGGGTGGTTTTTTGAGATGGGGTCAGCTATGTAGCACTGGCTAGCCTGACACTCACTCTGAATTTGCAGACTCTTTGCCTCTGCCTCCCAAGTGCTAAGACTACAGGTGTTAATCACTATGCCTGGCTCAGTTTGTTTTTAACTGTAGCTTTAAAAAAAAAAACAAACCCATAGAACAGTGTGTGGGTATATTTTTCCTGTGTTCATTCTTCTGTGAAAAACAGGATCATAAATATGGGTATTTGTTTAACTCCTTAAGATCTAAACTGGGTGTGGTAACATGTGCCTGCAGTTCTTTTAGCCTAGATACTTAGGCAGTTGAGGGAAAAGAACATTTGAACCAGGTGTAGGAGGCTGGTCTGAGCAACAGAGCAAGACTCCCCAGGGGGTGGAGGATCGGAAAGAGATAGCCAACGCCTCCAAGGGTCAGGGACCATTGCATAAGAGGGGACAGAAACAATCTGAGTTAAAAGAAAGGCAGACTGTTGTGGAACACTGCCTTCTGAAAGGACACGAACAATGCATTCTTGAATTCACCATAGCTGTGACTGCAAAAACTACATAACATCCTAGCATAGAGGAGGGGAGGAGTTCACAAAGCCACAGACCTCCTTGAGGATCTATAAGCAGTTAGTAGTTGCTGGGAGAGATTTTCTTCAGTGGTGTAGCCCCGAGAAAAGTGTGCATGTTTCTGTAAGTAATTACTCACACATAGTAAGCAACCCTAAATGAGGTCCCACTCCAAAAAAAGTCATGAAAGTAGAAGAGGAACTAGATGGGAAGAGGAAGGGGACTAGTGAGAGAGGATGTCCCAGGGTAAGGGGTGGGGTATACAATGCCTTATATATATGTATGAAAATATAAAATGGTGCACACCTGAACCCTTGCATACAGGATGCAAGTTCAAAGAGGATCACAAGTGTCAGCATGGTCTATATAGCAAGCTTCAGGCCATCAAAACCAAACTTGTGCTTGCAGCCACAGGACAGATATGGAGGCAGAGGACAACTTTTTTTGTTTTTTAAAGATCAATTTATTTATTTTACTTATATGAGTACACTGCAGCTGCCTTCAGACACACCAGAAGAGGACATTGGATCCCATTATAGATGGACACTGTGTGGTTGCTGGGAATTGGACTCAGGACCTCTGGAAGAGCAGTCAGTGTTCTTAACCGCTGAGCCATCTCTCCAGCCCAGAGGACAACTTTCAAGAACAACTCTCTCCTTACAAAATGCGGGTTCCAGGGAGTATCAAGCTTAACAGCATCTTTACCCACTGTGCACCTCAATGGCATTCTATGCTTTACTTATCTGTATCTGTTTTTTGAGAGCAGCTCAGGCTTCATTTGAACTCACAGCGATCCTTTTACATCAACCTTTCAAGTACTAGGATTATATGTATATGCCATCATACCTAGCTCAAAACTAATTAATTTAGGGGTTAGAGAGATGGCTCAATGATTAAGAGCATTTGTTGTTCTTGCAGAGAACCCATGTTTAGTTCTCAGAACCATCTGGCAGCTTACAGTTATCTGTAACTCCAGTTCTAGGAACCAGCCATACACACTGTGCAATATACATATGGAGGCAAAAGGCACATATAAAAAAAAAAATTTAAAAAGTCGTACCAAAAAAAGTTAATATACGAAGTTTTAGTATGAGGAATATAACCTTTTGAGCTTGTGAGGCAAGTGACCCTGAGCTATAACAATGGTTTTATCTTTTAAAGTGGCACCATATTATCTTCCATTGTGACTGCATCATTTATATTACCACAGTGTACAACTGTTCCATAGTTTTTTTTTGTTTTGGTTTGGTTTGGTTTTTGGTTTTTCGAGACAGAGTTTCTCTGTGTAGCCCTGGCTGTCCTGGAACTCAGAAATCCGCCTGTCTCTGCCTCCCAAGTGCTGGGATTAAAGGCATGCGACACCACTGTTCCAATTCCTCCACTTCTCTAGCAATTTTGTTATTGTCTCAGGGTTTGCTTGTATCTTTCTGAGACAGCACCTCACTGTGCAGCCCTGGGTTCCCCCTACCCACGGAAGGCTGGTGAATATCAGCCACTAGACTTAGCTCCTGTTTTGTTCTGGTTTTGATAGTGGTCTCTGGGACAGATATAAAATGTTCTGTCAGTATAGCTTTGACTTGTATATCTCCAAAGGATTAGCAATGTTGACCCTTCATATGCTTCTTGGCTATTTGCATTTTTTTTCTTTGGAGAAATGTCTATCCATGTCTTTTGGCATTTTTCCCCTTTCACTTTTAAACTTGCTTTTACCAACTTTGAAAGTAATCTATGTTTGATGTAAAACAAACAAACAAACAAAAACATTAAACTAAAACAAGACTACTTCTTAACTCTTCTACTGAAAATAAGTTCACCAAGTTCTCAAAGCTCCTGGCTACTGCCTTCTGTGGGATTCCTACTATCCTGACTAGCCTACAAGCAAGGACTTTGTGTTCCCAATAGCTACATTCCTCCCGTTTTGCCTCCACATCTTTGTACTTCCCTTTCCTTTTCTAGGAAGCCTCTCTAGTTGACATTCCATTTCACTTCCTTTTCACCACTTCAGCCTAAAGATGAAATGTGTCCTCCCCAAAGGCCTTGAGATCCTCAGTCCAATATTGGCCCTCAGTTATATAGCAGTAGTCTGAATATCCCTGTCCTAATGAAGTAATCTCATTTGTTTAGGTGATTACTGTTCTCCCAACAAGAGAGGCAGCTCATGAAGAAACAGACCTTAACTCAAAGGAGTCATAAAATGCCTCAATGCTCTAGTCTACTGATTATTCAGATTAGAAAGAATCTGAAAAGCTGGGCAGTGGTGGCGCACGCCTTTAATCCCAGCACTTGGGAGGCAGAGGCCAGGCTGGTCTACAGAGTGAGTTCCAGGACAGCCAGAGCTACAGAGAAACCCTGTCTCAAAAAACCAAACAAAAACAAAAAAAAAAAAAAAAAAGAGGAAAAACAAATACTGTGTTAGGGGTCACATCTTTAGTCCCAGACCTCTGAAAGTTTCAGGCCTGCCAAAGCTACAGAGCCAGACCTATTTACAACAAAACAAAAAACTAGGGTGTGGCAGCTTGAGACAACAAAGAAAAAAAGAGGCTCTCAGTAAGTTTGTGTAAAAAGCCTAGACTACACAATGATTTTCAGGTTGACTCCTGTCAAACAAAATGGAGATGGTGAGACATTTCAACAGATAAAAACATTTGCTGCCAAGCCTGCTGATTCGAGTTCCCAGAACCGACTTGGTGGTAGTGGTGGTAGAGAACCGACTCCTGCAAGTTTTCTCTGGCCTTCATACGTGTGCTGGAATTACAGGTACCTACCACCATACCATACTTGGTTGGGTTTTTTTGTTTTGTTTTGTTTTGTTTTTAATTTTGTATAGACAAGGTCTGGCTATATAATGCAGGGTGACCTCAAACTTGAACCTATCATCTTCCTGATTAAGTGTATCCAGGGTTGAATATCCACTATGCCTGGTTTATACAGTGCTGGGAAGTGAACCCAGAGCTTCATGCATTCTAGACAAACATTGTATTAAATTGTACCAAATTCTACTTAGAATAAATAAACACTTATTTCTATTTGTGTGTGTGTGTTTTGCCATGTTTGGGAGTCTGTGGAAGCCAGAAGAGGGCACTGGACCCTTTGGAGCTGTAGTTATAGGCGATTGTAAGTTGCCTAATGTGGGTTCCAGTATCAAACTCTAGTTCTCTTGAAGAGCAGCAAGCACTTGAGCTTGCTGAGCCATCTCTCCAACTCCCACAACTCTTCATTTTAAGTATTAAACCACTTTTCAAAGGTTATGTCAGAGTTGTAGTTTATTACATATTCTAGATATCGACTAGATATCTAACTGCTAAGATTCATGATTTGCAAGTATTTTTTTTTTCCCAATTCTACATTTTAACTTTTCAGGACAAGTAAAAACAACTATTAGGAATTAAGTTTCACATAACCGGCAATTCAGTGATACAATATTTTACGGTAAACTTTGTCATTCAATAAGAAGGGGGCACACTCTAAAATAATAATAGGGGCTAGAGATAACTCAGTGGTACAGTGCTTCCCCAGCATTCAGTAAATCCTGTGCTTCATTACTAACAGTGCAAAATGGAATAAACATCGTAGCATAGTAAATACATAAGTGATTTTTTATAATCAAGTGCTAATGACTGTACACATATATGCTGCACTTAAATACAACTAGCAACACCACCATGTGAATAATGCTGAACATTATTGTGATATGAATGATGAAATATGAATGGTGAATTCTTTGCATACTCAAATTATAATAGCTATGTCACTAGGTAAAACTCCCATTATAACTGTATGAGACCACAGTCACATAGTGGTCTGTTAGGCACCAAAATGTCACAAAACTTATGACTACTTGATTTTGTGGAAGTAATAACTCAAGGTCAAAATTATTTGACAGTGACAAATAGTCTAGTTATCTCTGTACCATTCAGACATACAACATAGTTCCAGTAACAGTATGTGACTATAATCAAGAATTCTCTGAAGAAGGCATTCTCCATAGAGCTGTGTGAAAAAAAAGCTATCTTAGCGCTGGAGAAATGGTTCAGTTATTAAAAGCAGTTGCTGCCTTTGAAGAGGACCTGGGGTCAGTTCCCAATATTAACACAGCCCCAGACCTTAGTAGGCCCCTAGACCTTAGCACAATTGATTCCTTGATCAGGTTATGAAACTCAGCTTGTATACAGCACTACCTGCCAAAACTAAAACAAAGGCCTAATCCATATAGTTCTGGGAAAGATTCTAAATATATTGACCTTACTTTTTGGCTTCTGCAGCTCTGCTTCTGGCTAATTGTTCTTGTTAACTGAAGTATATCAACAACCCAGAACATGCTTTTGTGTTTAAAAGCTCACCCTGAGAAAGGCTCGGTGATAACACAGGGATCCCAAACACCAGTATAGTTGCCCGCAGGCTAATAGACTTTCTATTGGATCAAATCCATGTCTAGGCATTCTCTGGTGGATACTTCATAACACCAACACTCATATGGTAGTTCACAATCATCTATAACTAACCCTTAGTTCTAGAGGACCCAACACCTTCTTCTGGCCTCTGCCAGGACGATATGCATGTAGGAAGCCAACACACTTTCAGGCTAAATATCCAGGCACAATATCCAGATGAGGAAGGTCCATCTCACTATCTCCCCTGGGCAGGTAGTCCTAGAGACATTCATCCAATGGGAAGGCAAAGGCATGGTGGCAGAATAGCTGAGAGCTCACATTTTGTTCCACCAACAAGAGGCAAAGAACACACTACGGATAGTGTGAATCTTTTTTTTCCCCCCCGAGACAGGGTTTCTCAGTGTAGCCCTGGCTGTCCTGGAACTCACTCTGTAGACCAGGCTGGCAGAAGTGCTGTTACCCACTGAGCCATACAACCAGCCCTCCACCCCAATGATCAGAAGTCTCTAAAAAAAAAAATCAAAAATCTTACCTCAAAAATTTACTGTTCACTTCTCCTTCATCATCAAAATCCAGCCTAGGGAAAGGTAACAAAAGATATTCTAAGTCTATTGATAATATAGAAAGTAAAACATATTAACCAAAGATGCCAACGTACTCACCTAAATAGAAGGAAGAGAAGTGGGCAGAAGCAAAACAAAAGCCTGTCTATAATACATGTTTTCATAGTGTTATAGCATGCAAAAAAGTTAGGCAATAAAAGAGCCATAAGTGCGCCGGGCGGTGGTGGCGCACGCCTTTAATTCCAGCACTTGGGAGGCAGAGGCAGGCGGATTTCTGAGTTCGAGGCCAGCCTGGTCTACAGAGTGAGTTCCAGGACAGCCAGGGCTACACAGAGAAAACCCTGTCTCGAAAAACCAAAAAAAAAAAATAAAAAAATAAAAGAGCCATAGTGCCACATGCTTATATATAACCCCACCATCCAGAGACTGTGATGAGGACTGAGAGTTCAAGGCTACCCTCAGATACATAATGAATTCTAGACTAGCCTTAGCTACATAATTAGAACCTGTTTCAAAAACACAAAATGAAGAAGTGAGGGAACAGCAGCAGCAGCAAAACTGATCCCCCTCCAGCAGGGATTTTCGTACACTAGGCAAGTACTATAACCAGGAAGAGTTACAAGGATAAATAGCCCCCAGGGTCTAAGAATGTAGCTCATTTGAAGAATGCGTGAAACCCTAGTTCAGTCTCCAGTACAGCATAAAACTACATGGTGGCACAAACCTAGTAATCCTGTCACATGGGAAGTGGAAACAGGATGATCAGGAGATCAAGGTCAACCTTGATTATACCACTGAGTTCAAGGTTAGGCTGAGCTACTTGAAACCCTACCTAAAAAACAGAAAGTTCCTGAGATCTATTTTTCTTTTTTTTCTTTTTTTTTTCGTTTTTTGTTTTTGAGACAGGGTTTCTCTGTGTAGCTCTGGCTGTCCTGGAACTCACTCTGTAGACCAGGCTGGCCTCGAACTCAGAAATCCGCCTGCCTCTGCCTCCCAAGTGCTGGGATTAAAGGCGTGCGCCACCACTGCCTGGCTTCTTTTTTTTTCATTCATCCATTTTTAAGTTTAATATTTTTGTGTGCTTTAGTGTGTGTGCATGTAGATACCACACTCATGTCAGAGGACAATTTGGTAGAGTTAGTTTTCTCCTTCTACCTGAATGTGTGGGTTCTGGGGATCAACCAACAGTAACTAGGCTCATAATGAGCTACCGCACAGGCCCTAAAACAGCTGTTCTCACCTGTGGGTCATGACCCCTTTGGGAGTTGCATATCTGATATCCTGCATTGTTATAATTCCTAACAGTAGCAAAATTACAGTTATTAAGTAGAAATAAAATAATTAAAAAGATTGAAAACCACTGCCCTAAAGCAAACTTCTTTTAAAAACTTTTCCCAATCTTTACCATCCAAAGGTGGTGTTTCTATACACTTAAAAAATAGTATTTTTTAGTTAATTTGTTCTTAGTTTTGTTTTAAGATAGAGTATCACTATGGAACTCAGGATGGCCTCAGTCTCCATTCTGACTCAGCTCTAGGACTTAGGCATCACTTACCTTTGTCATATTCTGTCTTGTATATTTACAAATAAACAGAATGACTACCAGAACTTTAGGAACTTTTCCTATCTATCTTTAAAGCCTATTACACACTTCAAATATAAATACATTCAAATCTGGTACTTCAACAAATACTTTTGAAATTAAATGAACTGTGTATTCCAAGTCAAAGAAAGTATTAATAAACTACAAAAAAAAGATTACCAAAATGATTTTGAGAATGCAGACACAGAGAGAGGTTAAGGAAAGGAAACAGTTTTTTGTTTTTTGTTTTTAACAATAGTGAAATCCTTCTTTGCTACAGTCCCTTTACCTTCCAGAAAATTTTGTTTTTTTTTTTTTAATAAATAAATAAATAAATGAAAACAGGCTTATCAATAAAAATACAATAAAACAATTTTAACCTGTATAGAAATTTTTATGTGAGATATATGAAAATGATGTAATTATTAAAAGCCACCACTCTTTGTGAAACACAGGTACTGTGAATGAAGTCAGATGAAAGTAAAGTGATAAGTAATAGGCGTGACCATTTCATCTTTTTCTTTTCGTTTTTTAAGATTTATTTATTTATTTATTTATTTATTTATTTATTTATATGAGTACACTGTAGCTGTCTTCAGACACACCAGAAGAGGGCATCTGATTCTATTACAGATGGTTGTGAGGACCTCCGGAAGAGCAGTCAGTGCTTTTAACCACTGAGCCATCTCTACAGTCCTCATTTTTTTTTCTTTATAGCTATATTTATACTCAAATTATACAAGAAGAATTTAAAAGAAATTTACTTAAAATAGTGAACCTGCATAAGGAATAATTCAGGGACTAGAGTTAGTTAAGTGACAGCAGTGTAGTAAGTAATCAATTAAAGTGTGGTCGGGAATAAACAAGAACCAACAGCAACTAACTCAATCAAGTTGATGGTAGGAGACATGGATGATATACATTCAAACTTACCCTGATCTTCGCTTAACAGCCCTCTGTACAACAGCTCCTCCACCTTGAATCCCAGGTCCAGGGTTTCCAGAAGCAATGGCGGGACCAAGTGGTGGCACATCTGATGTCATTTCTGTCAGAAAAGAATATCATCAATATCCCCAACAATCAACGTCATGATACTGGCTAAAAGAAATACTCACACCAAGGGTCATCAAGAACCCTTGCTGCCAACTCTGATGACCTTAATTCAATACTTAGAACCCACATGGTAGAAAGAGAGAACTGACTCATAAGTTGGCCTATGACCTCCACACATGCACTGAGATCTCACAGCCTTGTTCACAAGTAAATAAATATAACTTAAATAGGAAAGTGGGGTGGGGGGGCTCAAGCCAAGCCTGTGGCAAACATCTGCGATTCCACCACTTGGAAGATTGGAGAGGAAAATCAGGAGTTCAAAGTCAGCAGTAGTGGTGTATGCCTTTAATCCCAGCAGGAGCCAAAAGCAGGCAGATCTCAGAGTTCAAGGCCAGTCTGGTGTACAGATGGAGTTCCAGGACAGCCAGAATTACACAGAGAAACCCTGTCTCAAAAAATACAAAACAAAACAAAGAGTTCAAAAGTCATCTTACTATATATACAAAGTGGATTTGGAGCCACCCCAGGCCACATGAAATTGAATTTTAAAAACTCACAAAAAGCCAAGTATGGCTTTAATTCTAGTACTTGGGGGACAAAGAGAGGCAGATCCCTGAGTTCCAGGTTAGCCTGGTCTTTAGATTGAATTCCAGGACAGCCAGAGGGGCTATACAAAGAAACCCTGTCAGAAAGAAAGAAAGGAAGAAAGAAAGAGAGAGGGAGGGAGGGAGGGAGGGAGGGGGGGGAGGAGAAGAAGAGAGAGAGAGAGAGAGGAGGAGGAAGAAGGGAGGGAGAGAGAGAAAGAAAAAAATGTTTAAGCTATGGCTTAATCATCATGTATTAGAAGAATTACGTATTTAGAAAAGGAAATTTTAAATACAAAGTTTTAATCAAGGTTTTAATTTAAAAAAAAAAATCACTGGTCATACAAAGAATCAGGTAGGTCTCAAGACAACAGTGTGTGGGGGAGAGTCAGCTAATAAATGCCATTATTAAGACAATGCAGATGTTAGAATTATCTAACAAAATTTTTGCAAGTAGGCCTGATAAAAAACTCTTCAGCAAGCAATTAAAAGAACATCTGGAACAAATGTTAAACAGTCCTAGCAAATAAAGACACAGAATATGGGGAAACTGTTCTATTTAAACCTAAAGCTGAAGTCAATATAGTTAAGAGGACTTAGGGGTCACTGGACCCTTCTATCTGTTCCTATGCCAATGTGACCACAATGAGTTTCTTCATTAGTTGTCAATTAATTGGGTGAGGTGACTGACTGAGCCTTGCCAAGGGACACTGAGATATCAAGCTTTTTTCCCTAAAATTGTAGTTACAGGAATTGTTATATATACAAATAAGTCAGATAAAACAGCAAATAAGTGCTGGAGAGATGGCTCAGCGATTAGGAACAATGACTGCTCTTCTAGAGGTCCTGAGTTCAATTTCTAGCAACCACATGGTGGCTTACAACCATCTATAATGGGATCTCATGCCCTCTTCTGGTGTGTCTGAAGAAAACAGGCAGGCGGATTTCTGAGTTCAAGGCCAGCCAGATCTACAGAGTGAGTTCCAGGACAGCCAGGGCTACACAGAGAAGCCCTGTCTAGAAAAACCTTAAAAAGAAAGAGGGAGAGGGAGAGGGGGAGAGAGGGAGAGGGGAAGAGAGGGAGAGGGGAAGAGAGGGAGAGAGGGAGAGGGAGAGAGAGGGAGAGGGAGGGGGGGAGGGGAGGAAGAGGGGGAGAGGGGGAGGAGGAGGGGGAGAGGGAGAGGGAGAGAGGGAGAGGAGAGCAACAGTGTGGCTGGGCCGTGGTGGCGCACGCCTTTAATCCCAGCACTTGGGAGGCAGAGGCAGGCAGATTTCTGAGTTTGAGGCCAGCCTGGTCTACAGGGTGAGTTCCAGGACAGCCAGGGCTGCACAGAGAAACCCTGTCTCAAAAAACAAAACAAAAAAACAAAAAAAAAAGCAACAGTGTACTCATATAAATAAAAATAAATAAATCTTTAAAAGAAACAGCAAATAAAATTTACCTACGCCTACACCTTAAGACATTACAGAGTGAGAATCCACCACCAATAACACAGCAATGCACATATACTAAACAACACTGGGCAAAATGTGTTATAAAATCTGTCACAACTAAAAGAAAAAAAAATTGTATCTGGAGATTTGAACAGCCCTCTCTCTTTTTTTTTTTTAAGATTTATTTATTTATTATATATGAATACACTGTAGCTGTCTTCAGACACACCAGAAGAGGGCATCAGATCTCATTACAGATGGTTGTGAGCCACCATGTAGTTGCTGGGATTTGAACTCAGGACCTCTGGAAGTGCAGTCAGTGCTCTTAACCACTGAGCCATCTCTCCCGCCCTGAACAGCCCTCTCTTAAAAACTGAAAGAACAGTTAGAAAATCTGTTAAAGGGTTGGAGAGATGGCTCAGCAATTAAGAGCACGACTGCTCTTCTAGAGGTCCTGAGTTCAATTCCCAACAACCACATGGTGGCTTACAACCATCTGTAATGGAATCTGATGTCCGTTTCTGGTGTATCTGAAGTCAGTGACAGTATACTCATATACATAAAATAAATAAATCTTTTAAAAAAGGAATTAACAGGTTTATTTAAAAAAAGAAAAAGAAAATCTGTTTTAAAAAATGGAAGAAAACATTACTAGAATAGTTTAATACCTAAAGAAAGATCCCACCCAAAACAAAGACATTCTTTTCAAGTGTCCCTGAAACATGCTAAGACACAGACAAAATGAGGATTCATAAAACAAACTTTAAAAAGTCTAGAGCCAGGCAGGGTGGCACACACCTTTAACCCCAGCACTAAGGAGACAGAGTTCAACTCTCCTCGTCTACAAAGCAAGTTCCAGGACGGTCAATACAACTACAACAACCAAAAGGGAAAAAAAAGAGAGAAAGACAGAAAAGGATAGGAAAATCTCTACAAACAGGAAAAACAAAACCTACAGTTAATGAGTCAAAGTCTCAAAAGAAAACTGTCACAAACTTAACTAAATGCAGGTGAAGCACAAGTACTGCTCTTGCAGAGTTCTTCAAGGCATCATGTTGGGCTGCTCATAAACACAGGTAACTCTTGCTCTAGAGGATCCTACATCCTTGCCTGGTCTCTAAGGGCACTGCGCTCCAAGCACATACACAGATATGCACAAATACATAAAACAAAAATATACTATAGAGATGACATAGTGGCTCAGAGAGTCAAAGTACCAGCCATGCAAATCTGATGAATGTTCCACCCTAGAACCCACAGTAGGAGAAAACTGACTCACAATAGCTTGTACATGCCAGCACATCACACACACACACACACACACACACACACACACACACGCACACACGCACACACGCACACACGCACACACGCACACACGCACGCACGCACGGGGGGGGGGGGGAGAGAGAGAGAGAGAGAGGATAACAAAAATGTAAATACAATATAGCAAAATTTACAGGAAACAATTAAACTCTACTTGGTAAAGCAGTTTACAACACCTGGTACTCACCACTTCCACACTTGCATATACATGCACATACACACACATACAAACACACTCATAGGAGGATTCAGAAGAGCTTTGACAGCTCTCTTTAGCCTGGCCATATGGGTAACAGCTTTGTCAATTTCCCATGAGTCTGTGGCCTTGGAGACCTCAATATGGCCATGTGCATGTCAACAATGCACATTTACTCAGGACTTCCTCTGTTCCCTACACTTGGAAGCTCAATCTGTAACTCCAGCACCAGGGGACCCAGACCTCTCTGACCTCCAAGGGTACCTGTACTCATATATACATATATACAATTAAAAATAAAAATAAGTCTTTAAAAAACAAAATTACTAGGTTTGGTGATGAATACCTTTAATATCCACACATGGTAGGCAGAAGCAGGTTAATTTAAGTTCTAGACCAGCCTGGTCCATATAGCAAGATCCAGGCTAGCCAGAGCCTACATAGTAAGACCCGGTCTCAAAAAGACACACCAAAGTTGATATAATTATTTACCTACACATATATACATATATGTGTCTACATATTTGAACTTAAGGTTTACTGATATCAACCCACATGGAAAAAAATGGAAAATACTAACCCCCCTTCACAGAAAATGATAAAACTAAATACATATGAAAAGAGCAGTGAACTGAAGAAATCTTCTGATAGAATTTACTTGCATTGTCAGTAGTATAGGTCTGTAATTCCAGCCCTGAGGAGACAGGTAGGAGAATCACAGGAAGTTCACATGAAAATTTAGGACAACTAAGCTACACTTGGTCTCAAAGGAAAAAACAAACAAACAAAAAACAGGTGTAGGCCACCACCGTATCCAGATTAGAAACCCTCTGGTGGTTGGAGGGATGTGGGGTTTGCAATGTACTGGGGATTAGATTTAGGATCTTGTGCCTGACACACAAGGGTTCTTCTAACTAAGCTGCATCCCTGACCCATTTTTAATATTATTATTTTTTAAGACAGGACCTCACCCCAGTTCTGGCTGACCGAACCCATGTAGCTAGGTATTTGCCTGGCATACATGAAGCTCCAATCTTGAGCTCAACCCTGAAGTGGTGGCACCTAACTATAATCCCACCACTACAAAGGTATAGGCAGTAGTGTCTGGAAGTTCAAGGCCTACCTTAGGATAGTAAGATTAGGGTCAGCATAGCATTTGAGAGCCTGTCACAAGAAAAACTTACTTGGTCATCCAACAACAGTAAAAATGAAAAGGAAAGTTTTAAAATTAAAACATAATTTTGTTTTTGAAGTCACGGTTTCTCTATGTAATAGCCCTGGCTGTCCTGGACTTGATTTGTAGACCAGGCTGGCCTAAAACTCACAGAGATCCGCCTGCCTTTGCTTCCCAAGTGCTGGGATTAATGGTGTGTGCCACCATCCCTGGAAGGAAGATGTAAAAGTTTTAAAAATTATAATTTTGGGAGAAAGTAAATAGAAGAGACTTTATGATAGGAGAATAAGAACAAGCCGGGCAGTGGTGGCGCACGCCTTTAATCCCAGCACTTGGGAGGCAGAGGCAGGCAGATTTCTGAGTTCAAGGCCAGCCTATAGAATGAGTTCCAGGACAGCCAGAACTACACAGAGATACCCTGTCTCAAAAAACTAGAGAGAGAGAGAGAGAGAGAGAGAGAGAGAGAGAGAGAGAGAGAGAGAGAGAGAGAGAGAGAGAAAGAAACTGAGAGAATATGAATAAGAACTACAGAGATATCTCCAGACTTAAAAGAACTGACTGTTCTTGCAGAGACCCAGGTTCAAATCCCAGTACCAACATGGTGGCTCACAAGCATCTATAACTCCAGTTCCAGGAGACTTAAAGTCCTCCTCTTTTGACCTCTGCAGGCTTCTAAACCCATGTGGTATACAAACATACACTCAGGTACACATATACACATAAAGCAAATAAATATTTTAAAAATAAAAAAAATGAAAGAGTTATCATTCTTTGTTTTTATTTGTTTCTGTTTTGAGACAGGGTCTCACTGTATAGTTTTGTCTGGCCTCAGAATTCACAGATCTTTGCCGGCACAGAAGCCCCTCTTCAGTGTTGTTTTATTTACAATGTACTCACTCCAACATCTACCTACTGAAGTCATCATGGACAAATAGGACAGCATTCCTAAAAATAGATAGATTTAGCAAGGCATAGTAGGTCAGGCCTATAAACCTAGTACTGGGAAAGCTGAGGCAGTCTCATGTAGCCCAGAAGTTGGCCTTGAACTCACTACCCAGCTGAGGTTCTCATATCCATCTCTTAAATACTCAGGAGAGATAGAGAGCTTAAGTCTAGCCTGAACCACATACCCAGACTCTGTCAAAACAGCAAATCAAGCAATTCAACCAGGTTATACAAGCAGGGCCTACCACCTGAGGGTGGGGGAATTGGTTCAAACTCAGCTGAGTTCAAAGGGGTGTAAAAGCATTCTTTTATTATTACAATATTTGAATGAAATCAGTTCTATAGCTGATAAAACACTAGATACATAATGGAAACATTTTTTCAAGATGGTTTATAAAATTGTAACATCAGAGAACTGTTCTGTTTTTTATTTTAAATGAATGACTTTATGTGTTTGTTTTGTCTATGTATATATATGCAACACATGCATGCTTAGTGCCCACAGAGGGCAGAAGGCAGCAATAGAGCTACTGGAACTATAGCTGTAAACAGCACCATGTATGTGTTGGGAACCAAACCTGATTCCTCTCCAAGAGCAGCCAGTGCTTGCTTCTTAATGGCATAGCCACTCTCCAGACCCACTTTTTGTATTCTGATGCATGGCCACCATTCTCAACATAAGTCTTTACTTTTTAACTTCTAGGAAAATAGAAGATTTAAAAAATTGGTACCACAAGTCTACTGCATAGTACAACAACTGAAGTTTCTTTCCAAAAATGTTACCCACTGAGTATGTAGCTCAGTTGGTGGAATGTTTGCCAAGCATGTACCAGCCCTGGGGTCCATCCACCCATGGCACACTGTAAGACAGGCATGGCTGTGACTATAAGATCATGAACAGTTGGATCTGAAATTTAACATCAGGAATGAGGAGATGGCTCAGGCATTAAGAGCACTGACTGCTCTTCTAGAGATCCTAAGTTCAATTCCCAGGAACCACATGGTGGCTTACAATCATCTGTAATGGGATCTGATGCCCTCTTCTGGTGTGTCTGAAGACAGCTACAGTGTATGCACATACATAAAATAATTAAAAAAAAAAATTCAAGGTCATCCTCAGTGACATAGTGGGTTCCAACCTAGGCTAGTCTAAATGAGACTTGCCTCAGAAACAAAGTGTATTGTATTTTAACTGCGGAGTTAGTAAGATGGTTCATTTCTTTTAAGAAGAAAAAAAAAGAAAGATAAATAGATTTGGGGGGCTGGAGAGATGGCTCAGTGGTTAAGACAGCTTGCTGTTCCTGTATAGCACATGAGCTCAGTTCTGAAAACCCACATTAGATGGCTCACAACCTCCTGTAATTGCAGCTACAAGAGAATCAATGCCTTCTTCTGGCCTCCAAGGGCACCTGCACTCACATGAACAAACCTACACATAGTAATTATGGTCTTTTGAATGAGAATGGTCCCCACAGGTTCCTATATTTGAATTCTTGGTCCACAGTTGGTGTTATTGTCTTGGGAAGAATTAGGAGGTATAGCTTTGTTGGAAGTAGCCTGCTGCCATGCTTCCAGCCACAATGATCATGGACTTACCTCTGGAAAATTCAAGTCTAATAAATTGATGCTTCTCTAAGTTGCCGTGGTCATGGTGTCTTTTCATGACCACAGAAAAGTAACTACAACACCAATGTGCATAATTTAATTAAAATCTTTTTTTTTTAAAGTAAGGCTGGAGATATGACCAGCAATTAAGAACATTGGCTAATTAATAATAAGGGGCTTGGTAGCCCCTCAATCAATAAATAAAGACTTGCCAATCAAGCAATAAGGTCCTGAGTTAATCTCCAGAACCCACATAAAAAGACAGGGCATCGAGGCCAGCCTGGTCTACAGAGTGATTTCCAGGACAGCCAGGGCTAAACAGAGAAATCCTATCTCGAAAAACCAAAAAAAAAAAAAAAAAAAAAAAGACAAGGCATGTTAACATTTACTTGCATTTCCAGCACAGTAAAGCTGAAACCCAGATCCTTGGGCCCACTGACCAGAAGCTTATCCTCCTCAGCACACTCCAGGCCAGTAACAGATCCTGTCTCAAAAAACTGAGGTGGGTATGGAATGAAGAGATGATTCAGTGGTTAAGAGCACTTGCTACACAATCTTGAGACCTGAGTTTGGATCCCAGAACCCACAGAAGAAGTCTGGCATAATCCTGCATCCACTAGAAATCCCTGCACTCTGAGGGTCTAAGACAGGAAGGCTGCTAGGGCTTGCTGACTGTCAGCCTAGCAAAACACATAAGCCTCAGGTTCAGGGAGAGACCTGGCTTCAAAGAAATGGGGTAGAGTGACACAGTAAGATGTCCACATTTAAGAAGAAATCTTGCCTCAAAGGAATAAGGCAGAAAGTTACAGAGGTGGACATCTAACGTCTTCTGGCCTGTGCACAAGTACACTTTGAACATAGTACATGTCTCATTGTATATCCCTCCAGTCACAAATCTAATTTTCAAAAATTCAACAGTCTAAAACATATCCTGTTTGACACAAAAGGGTAAGGGGTGGGGAGCAACAACAAAAAGTACTTTATGACTTAATTATCATCTATGTACTGAACATGGGATCAATAAATTAGAAGAGATGGAAGAATTCTCTATATGGAAAAAAGAAATCTTGAGCTAGGAAAAGGAAAGGATGGAAAGACAGATGATAAAGAGCGCAGAGGGTCAATCTCAGTGAGTGTGTAATTCTAGGCTCATACCTATAACCCAGTGCATCAAAGGCTGAGGCAAAGATGGCTACATAGGGATGTCAGCTACAGCAGAAACCGCTGGGATCGACGCCGTCACTAACAGCAGACTAAAATTTAAGAAGACTCTTAAATTCGCAAAGGTTTGTTAAGCACATACTCCTCATCTTTTTAGTTTTTTGTTTGGTTTGGTTTGGCTTTTGGTTTTGAAACAAGGTCTCACTATGTAGCATGGAACTGACTTTGTAGACCAGGAGAGCCATGAATTAAGATATCCCCCTGCCTCTGCAAAGATTAAAGGCGTTCCAGCCTGGTCTCCCTCTGCTCGATAAGTGCCTATGATGACTTTGCTCCAGGAACCGTGCAGGTTACACAAGGGATTAAACATAACATACCCTTGTACTACAAAAGCATTTTTAGTGAGATTTCTAGAAAACTGCAGTTCTACAGTTGGGAAAGGTGAAAGGACTGAAGCAAATGTTATATCTTCAGCCAAACTGTGAAGGGACTCCTTTTCCTTCCCACGTGCTCATGTGTCTTTCTATCCTGCATCAGGAAGAGGCCATCTACAAAAACCAAACAAAATGCAACCTCAAAATTGAAAAAAGCAATCAAATAACAATAAGTAAAATCAACTAATTCTACTGGTGATGACTCACACCTTCAATCCAGCACTCAGGAGGCAGAAGCAGGCAGATTTTGAGTTTGAGGCCAGCCTGGTCTACAGATAGTTCCAGGACAGCCAAGAATACACAAAGAAACCCTGCCTTGAAAAGCCAAAGTCAAAACAATCAACTGTTTCATTAAAAAGGATTCTTAAATCTTATTTTTAAAAAAGTTTTGGTAGTTTTTTATACAATGGCACATGCCTGTAATTCTAGCACTTGAATATAGAAGCAAGAAGACCACTGCAAGTTCAAGGCCAGCCTGATCTTCATAGAACACTGCAGGCCAGCCTCTCGAAAACCCCCACTCAGAAAAAAAGTAGAAAAAATTACTATTTCCTGCTTAGAGATGTAAGCTAATATTGATAAGGAAATGAATATCTGGTCAAGAGACAGGCATTCTGGTAACTTGTTTAAAATCAGAAAAAATAGAGCAGCTTCATCCCTCCCCCAAGGCTAGAAAAGCTTCTGCCTTACTAAAATTTGTTTATCTATGGCCCTTAACAAGAGAAGCACTTTGCAATCTGAAGAGTTATATAAGGATTTTGCAACATGTGATCAGTTTGAAATCTTGTTTACTCTAATCAGACATGGGCTATTTTACTACAAGGTCTGATTTTCCCTAACATTTTCAGTTGTATACTTTTATTCTATAATTCATCAAATATTCCCATAGTTTCTTGACAATTTACTTCATCTTCATGTAAAAAAATAACTTAAGATTAAAAAAACTGATATTCAGGGGCTGAAAGGAAGGTTCAGATGTTGTAAGTGTATGTTACACTTATAGAACCTAATGTCAGTTCCTAGCATCCACATCATGGGACTTACAGCTGCCTGAAACTCTAGCTCCAGGGGATCCAACACCCTATTCCGGACTCCTCCCATACCTGCACTCAGAGGTAGGTAAACATTCTTAAAATTTTAAAACTTAAAAAACAATTTTTAAAAAGCTGATACTGGCATATGATCTCTATGAATTTGAACCCAACCTAGCCTATGTAGTAAGTTCTAGGGCTATGTAGATCTTTCTCTCTCAAATAAAAAAGCTGTTTCCAGAAATAATGGAAAAACTGTACATTTCACAGTGATTTAGCTAGAGTGTGTGTGTGTGTGTGTGTATGTGTACCCTGTTATTGTAATACAATATTGTATAAGACATTAACAAGATAAAACTTAAAATTTCAATGTGAAACAGCAGAGACCAACACTACACACACAACCCTCCCTCCAAACTCTTGTTTTCTAAAGGCTATGATGACACAGACTTCTGGGAAATGATGGATTTACTTTGTTGGAGAATGGCAAAGTAAATCAGGCCGACTAAAATGAAATACTTCCTAAGATGTAACTGTAATACAGTAGAGAGAGGACTGAACAGCCAGGTGTGATAGGTCATGCCTAGTATTTCCAGTAGTTGGAAAACTGAGACAGGAGACTGCAGTTCAAAGTCAACCTGGGGCTAGCGTAAGACCCTGACTCAAAATAAGATAAAAGAGAGACAGAGACAGACAAACAAGCAAGAGGACGTCCACAGACAAATGGCCCGGGACAGGAGTTGCTCCACCTCGACCCAACAAGATTTAAACCTGGGTTCTGGACTAAAGACCTGTCCTGAACTATAACCATTACCCAAACTTCTGTCTTCTGCAGCAAGACGCTAATAACTATGCTAAAACATGTAAACCCTAAGTTTCAAATGTAGCCCGAGGGGGATGGGGGGAGAGTTACAAGCTACAAGAATCTGAGCAGATTCTCAAAGAAATAAGTTTTCTATTTAAATCTAAACCTTTCCAACTGCAGAATCAAGAACTTGCAAAACATCAACGTGGCCCCTTCTACAGCTCAGATTACTCTCGCAGTTAAACCAAGTCAGTTTGCCCAGTTATTTACTAGGTATCAGGGGACATCAGCTGACAGAGGGTTAAAAGACCACACCACTCCCTAGCAGAGTGGAGGCGCCCAGCCAAGCACCGCCACTACTCCAAAAGTTGAGGCACAGAACGCCCAGACACCCGTCACCCTCCTAGCTCCTCCGGGCAAGGCGCCTCCTCGACACCCCTCCCCCAACCCCCGAACGCCACGGCCCTACAGCTCTGCTCTGGCTCTCCGCACTTGTCAGTCCTTTCTGTCTCTTTACCTGGGTTAGCTGCAGTTGCCGCCATGGTCGAGATGGCACCGTCGCTGCGCCACCCTCAGTGGGAGGGGCAGCCGCCACCGAGCTGGGGGAGGGGAGGGAAGAGCCACTCCACAGAATCGGCACCTTACCGCCGCCACCGCTACCACGGAATCCAAGATGGCGGATGCCCGACCCCCCCCCCCATCCTGGGGAGAAGACACGCCCCACACCATGGGCGCGGTCAGCCTCTAGCCAGCCTCCTTAGGAAAACTGACCAATAGAAACAGTAAGTCGCCATAGAGGCTGGGCTAGTGACTAGGCCAGTGAGTTCAATATCCCGAGTTGTGCTAAGAAGCCAGAGCTAGGAAGCCAACCAGCTGTTTCCCTAATCCGGCCTTCTTGGCGTCAGAGATTCATAACCAAATTGACGTCAGTGAAACGCAATGAAACCGAGCATTTTACTAGAAAGTTTCCTTTCCTAGTGGGCTCATCAGTATATGCTTCCTACAGGTGATTTGCTATACAAATCCTCTTTATCTTTTTATGTGCTATACAAATACTCTGTATGTTCTAACATGTCCCGACTTCACATAGTGATCACTAATCCATTCTAGATTGTTTTTCTTTATGAACTTTTGTTATTAGTAAAAGTCCGATAACTAATTCTTTGTTTTGTTTTGTTTGTTTTTTGTATTTTTGGTTTGTTTGTTTCGAGACAGGGTTTCTCTGTGTAGCCCTAGCTGTCCTGGAACTCACTCTGTAGACCAGGCTGGCCTCGAACTCAGAAATCCACCTGTCTCTCTCTGCCTCTCAAGTGCTGGGATTAAAGGCGTGCGCCGCCGCCACCACCACCCGGTGCATCCCAGTGCTCAGGAGGCAGAGGCTGGCCAATTTCTCTGAGTTCAAAACCAGCCTGGTCTACATAGTGAGTTCTAGGACAGCAGGAGCTATATAGAAAGATACTATCTCAAAAACAAGAAAGTCAAAGACATGAACAAAGGGCACCTTGCAAATTAATCCAGTAGTGAGAAGCAAAGTAAATGAAATTTTAACATTCAAACCTACTACATTCATTCCCATGTAGATGTGGATTGGAGGGGGAGGGGGGTAATTTTGTCCTTCAAAACAAGGACTCATGAACTCAGATGATTCACTATGTAGATGAAAATGGCCTTGAATTCCTGAGTCTAACGCCTCTCCTGTCAATGTTAGAACTATAAACATATGGCACTACTCTTTGGCTTGTTATCAGTCTGATTCACCAAATATTTAAAAATCAGCCACAAAGACGACTCCACTAGTAAGCTATACACAGCTACACCTAACTTCCCAAGATCCAATACTCTGAACTTACACAAGAGAGGACTCCTGCAAATCTTCAACTTTCCTCACACCATAGCATGTGCACTCACACATACACAAAAGTTTTAAAACAGCCAGGCAGTGGTGGCGCTCGACTTTAATCCCAGCACTTGGGAGGCAGAGGCAGGTGGATTTCTGAGTTCGAGGCCAGCCTGGTCTACAGAGTGAGTTCCAGGACAGAGAAACCCTGTCTCAAAAAAAAAAATTTTTATAAAAAAAACATTTGAAGTAGAACTGAGACAAGATGGCTCAAGAGCTAAAGGCACTTGAAGTTGGAGCCTCCAAAAGTCACATAAAGGTTCAAGGAGAGAACTCAACAGCTATCCTTGAGCCTCCACATACGTCACATGCGCAATCACCCACGCACACACGCACACATACTCAAATCATCTACTAACAGGAGGTACAGTGAGAGGCTAGATGACATAATGGCTTCTTATCTGGTTGTTTGTTGGTTGCTTTAGGTTGTTTGGTTGAATGGGTGGTTTGTTTAGACGTTTTCTTGGGGTTTTGGATAGTTTTATTTTTAATTATATGAACCTGTGTCTGTATTTAAGTTGTGCAGGAAGACGATTAGGCTGACAAGTCAGATCCTATCAACCTGGAGTTACAAGCAGTTGTGAACCATTCCACAGGAGTATTGGAAACTTAACTCAGGTCATTTAGAGGAGCAGCAAATCCTCGTAACCACTGAGCCATCTCTTTAGCTCATTTGTTTGTTGACACAGAAACTCAGTATGTAAGGCTGAACTCTGGAGAACCTCAGAACAGGGATTATTGCCAATTGGGACCATAGGCAACTAACAATTGATAGCCTTATGAAATAGGATTTCACACTGTCACTCAGGATACCCTGGCCTAGCCATGTAGGCCAGGGTATCTTCAAACTTGAATTGGTCCTTGTACCATAGTTTTTTAATACATAATTATAGGTGTAAGTCAACATGCCTATTACATACAAAAAAAAATTTAACCACGACTTTATTTTACTTTGGTTTTTCGACACATGATTTCCTTATGTTAACAGTCCTAGATGTTCTAGAACTTAATTTGTAGACCAGCCTGTCATCCAACTCACAGAGATACATTGGCTTCTACCTCCCAAGTACTGGGATTAAAAGCATGCAACACCACTAGACTATAATTTCTTATAATAGTCAAGTGTGCTATTTAGATGTCATGTTTTGTTTTGTTTTTATAAATTTGACACAAACTATGATCATCTGAAAGGAGGAAATGTCATTAAGACATGGCCTCCAACCTGGCATTGTGGTGCACACCTTTAATACCAGCAATTGGGAGGGCGAAGCAGGTGGATCTCTATCCGTTTCAGGCCAGCTTGGTCTATGTACCAAGTTTCAGGCCACTCATTACAAGACCCTGTCACCATCAAACAAAAAATTCCATTACACTGGCGTAGACAAGTCTGTATGATAGTGTCTTGATTAACGATTAACATGGAATGGTCCAACATATGGTTCAGGGGGCACCATAAGCAGGTAGTCCAACACTGTATAGAAAAAGCAGGCTGAGCAAGCCACTAACAGACTATCAGAAAGCTGCGTTCCCCAATGTTCTGTTTCACTTCCTAACTAAATTCCTACCACAGTAGTGGACTGTTTAATGCCAGCACCTGAGAGGTCAAGGCAGGTGGAAGTAAGAATTTCAAGCTAGCCTGATCTACATAGCATGTATCAGGCTACTCAGAGTTATGAGACCCTGTCACAATAATAATAATAAAAAAAAACCCTGTAAGGTGAAATAAATAAAATCAAAAACAACCAACCTGAATGCCTATGGTGGCACACCTTTAATCCCAACACTCACTCAGAAGGCAGATGCAGGCCATCTCTTTGAGATGGTCTACAGAGCAAGTTCAAAGACAGCCAGAGCTACACAGAAACCCTGTCTCAAGAAACAAAAAATCCAACCTGAAAAAAAAAAAAAAAAAACCCAAATGTGGATTTTCCTATCGTATTCCTATGCTACGGATTAATCTCCACTTTGTTTCTTCCAATTGTACTCCCTAACCTATATTAATCTTCCAATTTCCATGAGTATTTTTGTGCTTAAAGAGCCAGGTGTGGTGGCCCATATCTCTAACTCTGGCACTAGAAAGGCACAGAGGGAGGTTTGTGACTTTGAGACCAATCTAAGATACAGGAAGACATTGATGGAAGCATAAGACATGTTGTCTTAAAAAAAAAAAAAAAGTGAAAACAGTGAAATTCTGACCACAGTATGAGATGGGCCCCCTATTCCCCTACAGTCTACAATCCCTGTTCAGGTACCTGAGCTTGTTCTTGACGTTAGGGGTCTCAGCTACAATGCCAGCATAAAGCCAGACCTGATTTCCATCTTTGTATTTGGCCACCACTCGACTGCCCACAAACAGCTTGTCAGCGGGAGGGTGGTAATCATAGGCAATATGGTTCCAAGACAGCAGACTCTTTCCTTTGTTGTCAAATTTCACCTTGTATTTCT